>NW_027139623.1:5020000-5320000 GCF_035084215.1 Heptranchias perlo | reverse complement strand
AGAAAGGCGAATCTTGATTTCGGTGTGCCGCGAATTCCAACCTCTGAGGCTCCACAAACATTAAATTGCCCCTGAGCAGGATTTCATCTCACGGTCTCCTCAGCAGCTCAGTTCACAGCAGCCGCCGACTGATCGGAATGTGTGACGGTGCAATGTCCAGCGAGCAGTTCGAAGAACGGCGACCTGAAACAGAAATGATGGTTGACACAGCCCGAGGAGACTCACCTCTCACCCAGACTTTCTTCGCAAAGCTCTCTTCTTCATTTCTCTGAGTGACGAGACCTGGTTTCTTCTGTTCACCCACCGGGTCCGGTAGCATAATGGCTATTTTACTGGACGAATAATCCGGAGTCAAGAATTCAAATCCCGCCACGGCAGATGGGGAATTCAATTTCAATTAATTAAAAATTGAATTAATTAAATAAAATCTGGAATTAAAATACTATTATGAGGTCCGCATACCTCAGGTATCTCCTATCATTAAAAGAGGAAATGCTTTTCAGCACAGTAAATCCTCAGGTGGCCTTAGGAAAGTGAGGCTCTCAGTCCTTTTCCACTTCGTTATAGGGCCTTATTATCTGGTGATGGAGCTCAGATGATAAACCGCACGCTTCGCGTGTGTGAGGTCTCAGGTTCTATGCCCAAACATTTTACATTATGAATTCTGGTCAGTCGGCGGCTGTTATGAGCTGAGCTGCTGAGGGGACCGTGAGATGAAGTCCTGCTCCGGGAAAGTTGAATGTTTGTGGAGCCTCAGAAGTTGGAACTCACTGCGCTCAGGAAGCGAAATTCCCCTTTCCGTGCCTAATTCTGATGAAAATATAGCTTTGGATTGAACCCAGGACCTGAAACATGCGAAGCATGCGCTCTACCACTGAGCTACATCCCCAATTAAAATAAATAGCTAGCCAAGGAAAGAAAAACTGATCTTTCTCATTTTCTGAGCCAGTCCAAGGTGGGTCTGCCACGTGCTGGATTATTTGCAGTTTCAAAGATTGCGGCGGAGCAGGGAACAGGCGTTTAGACCACATCGAGGTAAGAATAGTCTGGATGTCAGGCGGTTCTTCATTTCCCAGAGAGTAGTGAGACTCTGGAATGCATTGCCGGCTGGTGTGGTGGGTGCTGACTCTCTTTCTGCCTTCTCGAGGGATCTGGATCTGTTCTTGACTGGGACAGAGATCGCATCATATAGAAGGAGAGTGGTTTTACAGTTAACCTACACATGGTCACTGTCATGTCCTCGACTGGTTTCAATCGCCTGAAGATGTCGGGAAGGAACTTTCCAAAAATTGGCCCTGTATTTTTTTCTGGTTTGTAAACGCTCCCAGGAGATTACATGTTTCCGGTGCGTGAGGCGGGTGGTGTCGGTGGAAATTGTCCAGTCACGATGCTCCGGGCATGTGGGACAGGATTGATGAATCAGCTGGTCTTTTCCTGACCATCATGTCCGTCAGTAACCTCAGCTCGTCAAGGAGTTTTTTTGTGAAGTGATCTTTAAACACAAACTCACACCTGGCCCTTTATAGTGAAATGAGACTCAATGCTGCCTGTGCATCACCTTGCCCTCCTCTGAAGCGGGAGGACTCGAAATATTCTTGCCGGCCTCCGCTACAATGTGCCTGAGCATTTCTAGTCCCGTCCAACCGTAAGTAAAGTGACTGATAACGGGAGCGTTCGAAAAATGCGCCCTGAAATAGGAAGGATGGTTACAGCACAGTTCAAGGTCTTTCTCCCCCCTTTCCCAGCCTTTCTTCTCAAATCCCCCTTTCTCATTAGACGAAGTGCCGAGGCCTGGTTTCTTCCGTTCACGCACAGTTGTATCAGGTCCGCATACTTCATCGATAGTTGTATGGTTGGAGCAGAAATCTAGATGATTTTAAGCCCAGTATAGAAAGTGTCAGCACCCACCACACCAACTGGCAATGCATTCCCGAGACTCACTACACTCTGGGAAATAAAGAACCGCCGAACATCCCGACTATTCTTACCTCTGTGTCGACTTAACGCCTGTTCCCCGCTCCTCCCCAATCTTTGAAACTGGAAATAATCTATCACGTGGCAGACCCACCTTGGGTGGTCTCATAAAATTAGAACAATCAGCTCTTCTTTCCCTGGTTAGACTGAA
Source organism: Heptranchias perlo (assembly GCF_035084215.1). Taxonomy (NCBI): domain Eukaryota; kingdom Metazoa; phylum Chordata; class Chondrichthyes; order Hexanchiformes; family Hexanchidae; genus Heptranchias; species Heptranchias perlo. The sequence continues at coordinate 5,317,875 of NW_027139623.1, read as the reverse complement.
TTTTCATTTGGGGATGTAGCTCAGGGGTAGAGCGTATGCTTCCGCATGTATGAGACCGTGGGTTCAATCTCCAGCAACATTTTTCATCAGAAGCCCGCACGGTAAGGCGGATCGCGCTTTCTGAGCGCAGCGAGTTCCAACTTCTGAGGCTCCACAAGCATTAAATTGTCTCGGAGCAGGACTTCATCTCACGGTCCCCTCAGCAGCTCAGCTCACAGCAGCCGCCGACATGACTGGAATGTGTGACGGTGCAATGTCGAGCGAGCAGTCCCAGCTCTTGTTTGACGTTGTGTCATTCATCCATCTCACTTTATGATTCAGAGGTTGGATGTCAGCCTCGTCACTGACTATTGGCAATTGTATTTTTTTATTTCCGCTGACTTTTTTTTTGGAAAGTTCGAAGTAAAGAGGAGGAGAAACCCCGTGAACTGAAGCAGAGGTTGAACATTGTGAGCACGTGGAACGACTGGGCATCGCGTTGTCCGGGAGAGACAGAGTGGAAAGTCCACTTTTTATTCGAAAGTGGAGGGCTTTTTTGCGTGGGGACGTAGCTCAGTGGGAGAGCGCATGCTTTGCATGTATGAGGTCCCGGGTTCAATCCCCGGTATCTCCAAACGCTTTATATTTCGAATTTTGAAAAGATCCTCTTGTCCTCACCTCACCTTCACACAAGGACAGGAAAGGGTTTCTTCACCTCGAGAAAAACCGAACGCTCTGCACACGATAAAATTCAATGGAAACACGCACGCGCCTTTGAAATGGCTCCCATCCCGGGGCTGGAGAGCATGCCCAGGAATAATAACAGAGAAAATAGGATGACCATTCGGCCCTTCGAGCCTGCTCCGCCATTATATATGATCATGGCTGATCCTCCATCTCAATACCATATTCCCGCTCGCTCCCCATACCACTTGATGCCTTCTGTGTGTAGAAATCTCTTTCTTAAATATATTCAGTGACTTGGCCTCCACAGCCTTCTGTGGTCGAGAATTCCACAGGTTCACCACCCTCTGAGTGAAGAAATAGATTATTCCCACTTTCACAGATCGGGGAGGAGCAGCGGACAGGCGTTCAGACTACACAGAGGTAGGAATAGTCTGGATGTTGGGCGGTTCTTCTTTTCCCAGAGAGTACTGAGTCTCTGGAATGCATTGCCGGCTGGTGTGGTGGGTGCTGACTCTCTCTTTGCCTTCTGGATGGATCTGGACCAGTTCTTGACTGGTGCAGAGATCGCATCACATAGAAGGTGAGTGGTTTTACAGTTAAACTACACATGGTCAGTGTGATCCACTGAACTCGATTCGATCGCCTGAGAGATTCGGGGAGGAATTTCCCAGAATTTCCCCTCCTTATTGGCGCTGGAGTTGTTTCTAGTTTGTCGCCGCTCCCAGGAGATTACATGTTTCCGGTGGGAGGGGCGGGTGGTGTCGGTAGGATGTGTCTGGTCACGATGCTCCAGGCATGTGGGGCAGGATTGATGAACCAACTGGTCTTTTCCTGACCATCATGTCCGTCTGTAGCCCCAGACCGTCAAGGTGTTTTCAGTGAAGTGATCGTTAAACACAAAACCACACCTGGGGCAAGTCCTGCATCCGTCTGCAGCGAAATTATCCTCAATGCTGTCTGTATCTCACCTTACCCTCCTCTGAAGCTCAGGGAATTGAAATATTCTTGCCGGCCTCTGCCACAATGTGTCTGAGGATTTCTAGTCCCGTCCGACCATAAGCAAAGTGACTGATAACGGGAGCGTTCGAAAAATGTGCCCTGAAATCGGGAGGATGGTGACAGCACATCCAAAGGAGACTCTCCCCCTCTCCCACCCTATTCCTCCCTCTGTGTAGTCTGAACGCCTGTCCGCTGCTCCTCCCCGATCTGTGAAACTGGGAATAATCTATTTTTTCACTCAGAGGGTGGTGAACCTGTGGAATTCTGTCCCACGGAAGGCTGTGGAGGCCAAGTCACTGAATCTACTTAAGAAGGCGATAGATAGATTTCCAGACACAGAAGGCATCAAGGGGTATTGAGAGAGAGCGGGAAGATGGGGTATTGAGATGGAGAATCAGCCATGATCATATCCAATGGCGGAGCTGGCTCGAAGGGCTGAATATCCGACTCGTGATCCTATTTTCTCTGTTATTATTACTGGGCCCGCTCTCCAGCCCCGGATGGGAGCCATTTCAAAAGCGCGTGCGTGCTTCCATTGAATTTTATCGTGTGCAGAGCGTTCGGTTTTTCTCGAGGTGAAGAAACCCTTTCCTGTCCTTGTGTGTGAAGGTAAGGTGAGGACAAGAGGATCTTTTCAAAATTCGAAACATAAAGCGCTTGGAGATGTCGGGGATTGAACCCGGGACCTCATACATGCAAAGCATGCGCTCTTCCACTGAGCTACATCCTCTCAGGAAAAAACGCTTCAACTTTAGAATAAAAAAGTGGGCTTTCCGCTCTGTCTCTCCCGGACAACGAGAGGCCCAGTCCTCACACGTGCTCCAAATGTTCAAGCTCCGTTTCAGTTCACGGGGTTTCTGCTCCTCTTTACTTTGAACTTTCCAAAAAAAAAGTCAGCGGAAATAAAAAAATATAATTGCCAATCATCAGTGACGAGGTTGACATCCAACCTCTGAATCATAAAGTGAGATGGATGAATGACACAGTGTCAAACAAGAGCTGGGACTGCTCGATCGACATTGCACTGTCACACATTCCAGTCAGTCGGCGGCGGCGATGAGCTGAGCTGCTGAGGAGACCGTGAGATGAAGTCCTGCTCCGGGGCAATTTCATGCTTGTGGAGCCTCAGAAGTTGGAACTCGCTGCGCTCAGAAAGGGCGATTCGCCTTTCCGTGCGTAATTCTGTTGAAACTTTTTTTGGAGATGCTGGGGATTGAACACAGGACCTTGCGCTCCACCACTGAGCGATATCCCCAGATAAAATGCTTTTTTAAACAGGGAAAGAAGAACTGATTGTTCTCATTTTATGAGACCATCCAAGGTGGTTCTGCCAGGTGGTAGATTATTTCCAGTTTCAAAGAAGTGGAAGTGTCCGGGGGTATGCTTCTGACAGGCAACATGTCAGAGTCCATGAGGAAAGGCATCATCATCCTAATCTACAAGCGGAAGGGCGAGAGGGAAGAAATCAGAAATTAGGCACCCGTTTCCATGCTAAATGTTGACTACAAGATTCTGTCTGAGGTCCTCCCAACCGGCTCTGCTCTGGAGCTGCTGATCCACCCGGATCATACCTGTCCTGTACCTGGCAGGAAGATGCCTGATAGCCTGGCACGACTCAGTGATACGATCGCCTACGTGCAGGATGCGGGGTGAACACCTGGCTCATCAGCCTGGACCAGCAGAAGGACTTCGACTGAATATCCCACATGTACATGATGGACGTGCTCTTTAAAATGTAGTTTGAGGAGGCAATCTGCGATTGGATCCGACCGCTCTACACAGAAATCTATAGCGCAGTCCTAATCAATGGTTGGGAGTCCGAGAGCTTTCCATTCACATCTGGAGTCAGGCAGGGCTGTTTCTCTCTGTGGTCTTGTTTGTGTGTTGTATCGATCCGTTTGCTGCATCCATCAGGAAGGTCGCAGGCATGGGGGAGGGGGGGGGGGGGGGGTTGGTGACGATCCCAGGCAGTGGAGGCTCTCAGGTTAAAGGTTTCCGCTACATGGACGACGTCACCGTCATCTGCTCTGATCAGCGGTCGGTTCACAGACTGATGGGCATCTGCGACCGTTTCGAGCTGCCCTCGGGGTCTAGAGTGAACCGAAATAAAAGCGAGGCCATGTTATTTGGCAAGTGGAGGCCAAGTCCTTTGTCCCCTTCACTGTTAGGTTCGACTATATGAAAGTGCTGGGCATGTGGTTCGGGGGGTCCCTGGCCTGCACCATGAAACGGGGAGAGCGGGTCGCCAAGTCCAAACAGAAGCTTGTTATGTAGGTGGGGCTCTCCCTCTCCATAACCGGCAGGGACCTGGTGATAAGGTGTGAGGTACTCGCAGTTTTGCTCCACGTGGCCAGGGTCTGGCCCATACCCCGCTGATCCGCCGTCACAGTCACCCGAGCTATCTTGCACTTTGTCTCGAGGTCCAAGGCAGAACTTGTCCGCAGGGACACCACGTCCAAGACCCCAGACAAAGGGGGGAAGACTGTCCCCAAAACTACTCTGATGCTGATTGCCACCTTTGTGTGTGGCTGCCTGGGGATATGTGTAGAGCCCCAGTACGCAAACACCAAGTGTCACTACGTGCTGCGTTTTTACCTGTCCCCCACACTGAGAAGGCTGGGTCTGGCCACGCTGGCCGAGCAGACGCAAGACGTCTCGGCCAACTGAACCGTAATCCCCCAACCCCACCTGTCCCAGGTGGAGAGGATCCTGACGACCACAAGGCCGCCAGACAGTGGGAGTCCTGCAGGTAAAGGAGAGGGCGGATCTGATCCAGCAGTTCCCCGACCAGACGGTCGATGCCATTTGGCAGAATGACTCATTGCCAGAACTGACCAACCGGCGCCAGGATGTAGCCTGGATGATGGTGAGAAGGGCCCTGCCACTGCGGTCCTTCCAAAACTCACGCAATCTCAGAACCACCGCGAGCTGCCCTCCAGACTGCAGCAAGGAGGAGACCATCGTCCATCTCCTGGTGGGCTGACCCTTGGTGCAGAAGATGTGGAGACAGATGTATTTTTATCTGTCCGGGTTCATCCCCAACACCTCAGTAACACAGGACATTGTGCTCGCCGGGCAGTTCCCCAGGACGCACACCAAGACAGAAATCAACTGCTTCTGGAAAACCATCAAGTCGGTGAAGTTGGCCCTTTGGTCCGCCCGAAACCTGCTGGTCTTCCAGCTGAAGGAGCTGTCCATGATCGAGTGTTGCCGACTGGCACACTCCAAGTTCCAGGAGTACGTGCTGAGGGATGTAATGAAATGAGGTGCGGCCTACATAAATGCTCTATGGGGAAAGGCCACTGTATAAGGCCATTTCACATTGTATTGTACAGCATGTATTCGAAGATATGTACTGTGATTTGAATTATAATAATGAGGTCATTGTGTGAACGATCTGTATTGTTTTGAACGGTAATTGTGATTTACATTGAAATGTGTATATCCTTAAATTTTAAGAAATGAAGTATACTTTGAAATTTTGATAAAATCTTGGGGCACAAATACACAAATCACGAAAAGTAGCGACGCAGGTTAAAAAAAGGCAAATCAAGCACTGGGATTCAATTCTAGAGAAATAGAATTGATAAGCAAATAAGTTACGTTAAACCTGTATGAAGCCTTGGTTAGGCTACACTTGGAGTATTGTGCACAGTCTGGTCACCATATTATAGGAAGGATATAAAGGCATTGGAGATGGTGCAAAAAAGATTCACAAGGATGATGCCATAACTGAGAGGTTATCCTTATCAAGAAAGGCTGAACAGGATGGATCTCTTTTCTGTAGAAAAGAGAAGACGAGGGGTGACCTGATAGAGGTCATTAAGATGATGAGGGAGACGAAAATTAGAGGTCATAAATATAAGATAGTCTCTAATCAATCCAGGAATTCAGGTGAAACGTCTTTACCCAAAGAGTGGTTAGAACGTGGAACGCGCTACCACAGGGAGTGGTTGAGACAAATAACGTAGATGCATTTAAAGGGAAGCCACATAAGCACAAGAGGGAGAAAGAAATAGGGTGTCCTGAAAGGGTTAGATGAAGTAGGGAGGGAAGAGGCTCGTGTGGAGCATAAAAGCTGGCATAAACCAATTGGGCCGAATGGTCTGTTTCAGTGCTGTAGTTTCGATGTAACTCAATGTACTGTTTTGAGGGCGGTGGAAGAGCAGTCGGACCTGGGGGTGCATATTCACAAATCTTTGAAAGTGGCAGGGCCAGTTGATAAGGTGGTTAAGCAAGCGTATGGGATACACGGGTTTGAACATAGGGGCATTGAATACACAAATAGGGAAGTCATGTGAAACCTTCACAAAAAGACTGGTTAGGCCTCAGCTGGAGTATTGTGTACAGCACTGAGCATCACACTTTAAGAAGGATGTAAAGGCCTTGGAGAGGGTACAGAGGAGACTTACCAGGGTGATGCCAGGGATGAGTGACTTCAGTTATGTGGAGGGATTGGAGAAGCTGGGATTGTCCTCCTTAGATCAGAGAAGGTTAAGGGGAGACCATGAGTGGTGTTCAAAATAATGAGGGTTTTTTATAGAGCAAGTAGTGGAAACTGCATACTCTGGCAACTGGATTGGTAATCAGAGGTAATAGGTTTAAAATAATTGCCAAAAGAATAGAGGGGAAATGTGGAGCATATTTTTTACACAGAGGGTTGTTAAGCACTGCCTGAAAGGATGGGGTCCCTTTTAGAGACTGTCTTCGTGTCAGAGACTCAAAATTCATACTTTAACTGGGAAACTGCAGGAACAGAGTGAAACGGGTTTACTTGTGTCCCTGGATTCAATGCACATTGTGGAGAAATCTGTAAAATTTATAATTGAATCGGCAGGAGTGAACATGGTCAATACAATTATATGAAAACTGTAAATGGAGCCGCTCATTGTTGGACCAGTCCTTTCTGAGCACAGCTTTTAACTTTATTCCTGAGAGAGGTCTCATTAAGACAAGGTTCTGAACTTTGAGATGTTTGTGATATATCCACGTCATCACTTACATTTGGGCAAAGCTGCTGAAGAAATTTGTTTGTTCAAATGACTGTAACTAATAGCAATGATCAGGGGTATAACCGTGTCAGTGGAGATTTACCCCCTGTATAAATCAGGGATCGCTGTAATGAATCCACACAGAGTGCCTGCCGGAGCTGCGGTTTCCAGGCCAACAGACATTACTGCTTCTCACAGAAATGGGATATTCAATAATGTATCAGATAGAATGTATTTATTATCCTGTCCTTGCAGCCGTTGGAGTTCCAGGTAAGCCATTATCTCAGCTGTTCATGGTCTAAATCGGTATTAACTCTGCTGCTGTACTTGGCATTATTTTTCTCCCATCGTGTATTACACAGTGGACTGTTCTGTTCTATCAGTTGATCGATTGTCCTAAGTCTCTGCTATTGTTGTCTTATAGCAGCTGCATTGTATGCCTTATGATCTTGTATATCCAACCCTGGCATTGTTACTGGATTATTCTCTGTACTGACTGTATTGGAATCAGGTGTCTGGGCTAAGAGCTGGTCTCAGACCATCAGGAGTTGTTCACAGTTTCATGTTGTGGAACTAACCTGTCCTGGAATATTTTGTCATCAATGTGTTTTCAGTGATTGATAATGAGACAGCTCACGGTCACGGTGTCACAAGGAGGCGGCGCAATGTCCTCCCTCCCCGATAACATGGTACGGTTTAACAGGGATTTCAATGTATTATTGGTTATCACTGTTATGAAAGATAATTTCATTGTGTGTGTATCTGACACCGCTTCAGATGTCTGGCTACTGAACTGAGTTTGTTGCTGATTCTTTCACATCTCATTCTCTGCTTCACTGTCGATGAATTCACTGTAAAATGCAATGTTTTGAGGTTATGTTGTATCAGTTTGCACTTTATCTGTTGGAATCAGGAGCCTTTCTATTTATCCGTGGATTATAAGTGGCAGCGGTGATGTCGGCGTTTTGTTCATTGAACAATGCCGCCATCTAACGCTGTACTTTATAATTACAGGAGAAGGAATTTCAATTATTGTGAGGTGTGTCTGGAAGAGGGTTTCAATTCTGTTTATTCCATGCATTGTAGGTGAAGTGAACAGTGCAGGTGAACAGGTGGAGATTTGGATGATCTGTAGAAACATTAAACTGTTCACAGAGGCTTCACCATTTAACAAACTGACACTAAGAACAAAATCGTTTGAACACGGGGCTGGTGAAGGGAAAGCAGGCGCAGGATGTTCGGATTTACTCGGATGTGAAAAGGGGCATTGAGGAAGAGAGTAGAGAGAGTGCGGAGAAATAGAGAGGAGCGATTGAGAAAGAAACTGAGCAGGAAAACGAGAGATAGGGGGAGAAGGAACAATAGAAAAAGAGAGACAAGGAGAGAGATACACAGTCAGAGAAGGAGAAAGAGGGGAGAGAGAGAGAGCAGCAGCGGTGTGAATAATTCATCGGAATGAACTGCTGAAACTTCCAGTACAATTATGAAGTGGAAATGTGACTTGAATTTTTTATCAGGATGTTGTCAGATTGTGAGAGTTTTATTGTACTCTCTCCGGGTGTGTTTATCACTATCAGCTCCTAGTTCTGTTTATGTGAATGTTCCTTTTACTTGTTTACTGATTGAATTCAAAAACATAATTGAAATGTATTTAAAGAATAGGATCAGTGATTTCTTTATCGCTTTGAATTATGGGGATATTGTATTCCAGAAGCTATGTGTCAGTTTTATTCAATAAAGAACGAGGCGAATTCAATGATTGTGTTTTAATGTAATTTTAGTTGAATATGCAAAGTAAATTTATTGAACACATTATGTAACCAACGAACAGTTCATTGACACCAATAACCAAAGAAATTAATGGTTGAATTCATGAATTGGATTGTGTGAGCTGGACCTATAGATTAGATTTCCTCCAACACCCTCCTGCAGTCTCTCCCTGTGAATCCCAGCCTCTCCTCCCACGGCATCGAATCCTCCATTTCCTCATCCGTTCCCTCAGTTCATTCGCTTTCCCAAACTATCAGCTACTGATTCCCCTCCAGCTCATACATGTCCTTTTCCTTGGTCTCCCGCCCAAACGCACTCGCTCGCTCGGCCTCCAGTTGCCTCTTCTAATCCAATCCGAAGCCTCAAACTCACCCCCACGGATCTTGGTCTTTCCCGTTTTGTGCCAGCTCCAGTCGGCTCTCTCCACCCAGAGCAACAAACCTCCCCCTGTCCCCTCACCTTCTCGTCCCTCGCTCACTTTCCCGTCCATCTGGAGCCCATATCCGGATTTAACATGTTGGAATCCCGGTGTTTAAATCCCTCCTCCCTTCCCCACTGGCACTGCCCCCTCACTCGGCCCTTCCAGTGGATCTGGTGCTCACTTTATTCACTCTCTGTATCAATTTCCCAATTCATTATTGATTATTGTGTTTAAAAACATTTATCTGTCCGAAAGCGCTGCCCAGGTTAATGAATCAGTTTCCACCGTTTGATGCAGCAACAAAGCTGGAAATTTTACACCAGACCCTGTCACACTGCCGCCTTGTCTCCAGGTCTGATCAGTAATTTCTCTCCTTCCGTTTCTCTCTCTTACAGTTAACTTGGTGGCGATTGTGATCCTGTCCCGAGGAAAGTGCGGTCTCTCCAAATGTATCACTCGCTCCCTGGTGGGAATGGCGGCGGCCGATCTCCTGGTCGTTATCACTGATGTCATAATGTCGCGCATTGTTGAGATTTATTTCCCAGTTTTATTCTTGAACATTACCCCCGTGTGTCGTCTCATTGAAATACTGAGTTTAATTAACACGGCGGCCTCTGTCTGGTTCACTGTCGCTTTCACCTTTGATCGATTTGTGGCCATTTGTTGTCAGAAGCTGAAAACAAAATATTGCACCGAGAAAACGGCGGCTGTTGTTATCGGGGTGGTGAGTGCGCTGAGCTGTTTACTAAACATTCCCTGGTACTTCGTATTTGACCCGGAATATATAATGGACAATGTACCCCGGGGTTGTGTCTTTAAACCGACCTTTTTCACTTCACCCGCATGGGCAGCTTTTGACTTGTTTAATCTTGTGTTAATGCCTTGTCTCCCATTCATTCTGATTTTGCTTTTCAATGTTCTCACCGCCAGGCACATTTTAGCGGCCAGTAGAGTCCGCAGGGGACTCCGGGGCCGCAGCAATGGAGCGAATCACAAGGATCCAGAGACGGAGAACCGAAGGAAATCCATCATTTTACTCTTCAGTATATCAGGCAGTTTTATATTGTTATGGAGCGTAGCAGTTTTTTATGTTATCTGTCCACGTGTAACCAACGCCCAGTCCTATACGGTCAATGACATTGAGTCAGCCGGATTCATGCTTCAACTTCTCAGTTCCTGCACCAACACGTGTATTTATGCTGTGAACCAGACTAAATTCAGAGAGGAGTTGAAGAACGGGGTGAAATACCCACTGAATCTAATTGTTAGATTAGTTAAATCATAGAAGCACCTGATGACTATTCATTCGAAATTAAACAAAAGGTCTTTGAAAGAGATTCTCACGTTTGTCGATGTCGTAAGACGGACGGTAATGGATTAATTTACATCAATGAATTCACTAAAGTGACTGATATCAATCCAATATTTTAGATTAATTTGGAAACACCAGACAGGAATTATATTTTCCCCATCAAATGCGATGTTGTGAAATAATACAAGATGTGATTCTAACATGAAATGGTTTGCTGTTATTAATCTGGAAATAATATGTAAGGAATCTTACAAAACCAGGTTATAGTCCAACAGTTTTCTTTGAAAATCACAAGCTTTCGGAGGATTTCTCCTTCGTCAGGTGAAGTGTGGGATTCCTTGAAGGTTACCGCATATATAGTCAGAGAACAATGCCTGGTGATTACAAATAATCTTTCCATCTGCCCGTTGTAAAGGCAATCAAAGTGTTCAGACAGAGAGATATTACATACAGGACCACCGAATATACAAACGGCCAGAACAAATGACAGAGAGAGAGAGAGAGAAACATCCGAAAGGAACAGAAAGAGAGAGAATGACCCGTTATATTAAAAACAGATAACATTTGTTCGCTGGTGGGGTTATGTGTAGCGTGACATGAACCCAAGATCCCGGTTGAGGCCGTCCTCATGGGTGCGGAACTTGGCTATCAATTTCTGCTCGATGATTTTGCGTTGTCGTGTGCCTCAAAGGCCGCCTTGGAGAACGCTTACCCGAAGATCGGTGGCTGAATGTCCTTGACTGCTGAAGTGTTCCCCGACTGGGAGGGAACCCTCCTGTCTGGCGATTGTTGCACGGTGTCCATTCATCCGTTGTCGCAGTGTCTGCATGGTCTCGCCAATGTACCATGCTCTGGGGCATCCTTTCCTGCAACGTATGAGGTAGACAACTTTGGACGAGTCACAGGAGTATGAGCCATGTACCTTGGTGGGTGGTGTCCTCTCGTGTGATGGTGGTATCTGTGTCGATGATCTGGCATGTCTTGCAGAGGTTGCCGTGGCAGGGTTGTGTGGTATCGTGGACGCTGTTCTCCTGAAAGCTAGGTAATTTGCTGTGAACGATGGTCTGTTTGAGGTTGGGTGGCTGTTTAATGGCGAGTAGTGGAGGTGTGGGGATGGCCATAGCGAGGTGTTCGTCGTCATTGATGACATGTTGAAGGCTGCGGAGAACATGGCGTAGTTTCTCCGCTCCGGGGAAGTACTGGACGACAAAGGGTACTCTGTTGGATGCGTCCCGTGTTAGTCTCCTGAGGAGGTCTATGCGATTTTTCGCTGTGGCCCGTCGGAACTGTCGATCGCTGAGTCGAGCGTCATATCCCGTTCTTACTAGGGCGTCTTTCAGCGTCTGTAGGTGTCCATCGCGTTCGTCCTCTGAGCAGACGTAAAATCGCGTAGACCTCCTCAGAAGACTAACACGGGACGCAACCAACAGAGTACCCTTTGTCGTCCAGTACTTCCCCGGAGCGGAGAAACTACGCCATGTTCTCCGCAGCCCTCAACATGTCATCAATGAGGACAAACACCTCGCTATGGCCAACCCCACACCTCCACTACTCGCCTTTAAACAGCCACCCAACCTCAAACAGACCATCGTTCGCAGCAAATTCCCCAGCTTTCAGGAGAACAGCGTCCACGACGCCACACAACCCTGCCACGGTAACCTCTGCAAGACATGCCAGATCATCGACACAGATACCACCATCACACGAGAGGACACCACCCACCAGGTGCACGGTTCATACTCCTGTGACTCGGCCAATGTTGTCTACCTCATACGTTGCAGGAAAGGATGCCGCAGAGCATGGTACATTGGCGAGACCATGCAGACGCTGCGACAACGGATGAACGGACACCGCGCAACAATTGCCAGACAGGAGGGTTCACTACCAGTCGGGGAACACTTCAGCAGTCAAGGACATTCAGCCACCGACCTTCGGGTAAGCATACTCCAAGGCAGCCTTTGAGACACACGACAACGCAAAATCATTGAGCAGAAATTTATAGCCAAGTTCCACACCTATGAGGACGGCCTCAACCAGGATCTTGGGTTCATGTCACGCTACACGTAACCGCACCAGCGAACAAATGTTATCTGTTTTTAATATATTGGGTCATTTGCTTTCTTTTCTATGTTTCTGCCTCTCTCTCTCTGTTTTTTTTTGGTGGTTTGTATATTCGGTGGCCTTGTAGGTAACACCTCTCTGTCTGCACACTGTGATTGCCTTGGCAATGCGCAGTTGGAAAGATTGTCTGTAATCACCAGGTATTGTTCTGTGATTTATAAATACGAAGGGTTCGAGGATTTCATTTCCACAACATTCACCTGAGGAAGGAGGAAGCCTCTGAAAGCTTGTGAATTTCAAATAAAATTGTTGGACTATAACTTGGTGTTGTAAAATTGTTTACCATTACTTTTACATCATCTCGTCTCCAGGGAGCTGAGCTGAACTACAGAGAATGAGAGAGGCAGTTACTTTCATTGTATTGTGCCCTCTCTAAGTCCCTCCACATCATTGGAAGTCAGAAGGTTAAAGTTTACACCCATCACAGTCCAGGGCTCTTCCAAACAAAAGACCGAATTAAAGAGGGAAATGTGTCTCGTGCCCGAATCACTGATTGGCCCGAATCACTGATTGGCCGCCTTGTCCACCGAGACCCTCGAGTTCCCACCAGCAGAAGATGTTCAGAGAATTTTTACTGACCCGGATCAACAAAGGTTTAAATCTCATAGAAAGTAGTCAGATTCTAAATTTGAGCCAAGATAGTTATATAAAGGGGTGGTTCAAGGGAACTTCAGATGAGTGTAAATTGAAACGCTGCAGCTCTGCCTGTTACACCCACAAGCCGTGTAATCAAATTGAGTAAGTTTGGGGATTGATACCAATGGCAGTTATCGTCCCAACACTGAGAAGTTTGGGTCTGGCCACGCTGGCCGTACCCCACCTCTTGTCGTGAAGTTAACCCTTTCTACTACAAGATCATCAAACAGTGGACGGCACAGAACTTTTTGAGTGTCCTGCAGGGAAAGGGGAGTGTAGATCCGGTTGGTCAGTTCCCCGACCAGACGGTCGGAACCATTTAGAGGAACGTTTCATCGCCGGAAGTGACCAACAGCCACCAGGATGTAGCCTGGATGGTGATAAGAAGGGCCCTCCCAGTGCGGTCTTTCCTGCACACAGTATCTCAGCGCTGCCGTGAGCTTCCCTCGATGCTGCAGCGTGGCGGGATCATCGTCTATCTGCTGGGGGACTGGCCTTCCCTGCAGTACGTGTGGAGAGCGATGAGTTGGTTTCTGTCCTGGTTCATCCCCAACAGCTCTGTGACACAGGGCGCTGTGCTCTACGGGCTGTTTTCCAGGACGCAAACTGAGACAGATATCAACTGCTGCTGGAAGATAATCAACTCGGTGAAGGAAGCCCTTCCAGCTGAAGGAGCTGTCGACGACGGAGTGTTGACGAATGGCACACTCAAAGGTCGAGGAGTAAGTGCTGTGGGACATATTGAAGTGAGGAGCGGCCTATGCAAAGGCTCGATGGGGAAAGGCCACCTTGTAAGGCCATTTCACTTTGTATTGTACAGCATGTATTAGAAACTATATACTGTGTTTTGAATTGTAAGAATGGAATCATCGTGTGTAGAATCTGTGCTGTGTTGTTTTGAATTGTAACCGTGGTATTTACATTGAACTGTGTGCATCCATCAATTTAATGAAATAAACTAAATATTGAAATATAAGAAAAGTTTCCGTCTCACTGCGTCAATTGGTTAGTGAAGAGTGGAAATATAGCTGGACGGCAAAGATGTGGGGAGTTCCACAAAGAGCACCGATTGCAGGCACCAGGTGAAAAATAGGAGTATTGTCTCAATAGTGGGAATCTAGGGACTGTAGAGGAGCAAAGGGGTTTGGGTGTCCAGGTACACCAATCACTAAAACTAGTGCACATGCACCAAAATAATTTGAAGATCCCAATTTCTAGCCTGTAATATCCCAAGGTACCGCGATCAGATACTTAGCCAACTCTCTGGAATTTGCTGATACAATCAGGCCCCACTGTCTCCCTCGCTGGTCCATCCCATACATCCAGCACCCTCTGCATTAAAAAAAGTGACATTCAAACATTCTGCTCATCCTGTGCCCCAGGTACAAAAGACGAATAGTGGCAGGAGGACCCAGACCATCAGCCTGATGTGAGTTTGGACATTTCAGCTTTTAATTCCGAATTTTTCATTGACACTTTTTTGCTTTTTTTGTTCAATTCTATTTTGATTTCATTCTTGCAGATTTTGCATTTTTAAACAAATTCTGTGCGCAGTGAGTGTTGACTCCGGGTCCTTTGATTGACAGCTCTCCCCTCCCCCCATGCTCCTGGGCTGACTCCTCCCATCACGTGACAGGCGGCGGCGTCATTCACATTTGCGCGCTGATGTCACGACGCGTACGTGCCGCACCGGCCCCAGGGACGCCGCGCATGCGCCGCGCTGTCGCTGTGCCGCGTTCCCCCAGCAACAGGCCGACGTCGGGAGGATGAGGATGGCGTCCTCGGGCCGTCGGGCGGGCGGGCGCTGCTGTGGGCGGAGGCAAGGCCGATAGAGGGAGGGCCCGCACCCGGGAGTGGCCTGGGAGGGGAGAGCAGGGGTAGAGGGGGGGGGTGCGGGGGAGACGGGCGGAGTTACTCGGGGCCTCCTGCGAGCCCCGTGAATCTCCACTCTGTCAGCGGCCGGTGTCGAGCTGGGCTCGGGGGGGAGTCACTCTCCCGCCTCCCCGTCAAACGGGCCGTGGGTCGGAGCCCAAAAGTGAGCGAGAATCAAACAGCTCAGAGAGAGGCCGCTCGGCCCATCGCGCCTGTGCCGGCCCTGTGAAAGAGGCCGCTCGGCCCATCTCGCCTGTGCCGGCTCTGTGAAAGAGCGATCCCATTAGTCCCACTCCCCCTGCTCTTTCCCCACAGTCCCGCAAATTTCCCCCCTTCAAGGATTGACCCGATTCCCTTTTGAAAGTTATTATTGAATCTGCTCCCACCGCCCTTTCAGGCAGTGAATTCCAGATCAGAACAACTCGCTGCCTAAAAACATTCTCCTCATCTCCCTCTGGCTCTTTTCCCAATTCCCTTCAATCTGTGTCCTCTGGTTACCGACCCTCCCGCCAGTGGCAACAGTTTCTCCCCATCGACTCCATCAAAACCCCTCCTCATTTTCAACCCTTCGATTAAATCTCCCCTTAACCGTCTCTGCTCTAAGGAGAACAATCCCAGCTTCTCCAGTCTCTCCCCGTAACTGAAGTCCCTCATCCCCCGTACCATTCGAGTCAATCTCCCCTTAACCGTCTCTGCTCTGAGGAGAACAATCCCAGCTTCTCCAGTCTCTCCCCGTAACTGAAGTCCCTCATCCCCGGGACCATTCTGGTAAATCTCCCCTGAACCTTCTCTGCTCCAAAGAGAGTAATCCCAGCTTCTCTATTCTCTCCACATAATTACTATCATTTATTAAGTGGGTTGTGCTGGGTATCTGGAAGCTGTAATTCGGTGAGTGGAAAGCAGTGGGAGGATAATTCTGCAGATTGATTTTGGGAGATGGTGAAGACGGCGATCGTGGATTCAGACAAAGGAGGGAGGTGGTCTTTGAGAGCGTCCGTGCTCTGTTGTAAGATCTCACTGTGTGTCTTGTTCCAGCCGTTCCCATTTGCACCTGTGACCTGACTGGCGGAGTCTGCGAACTCGCTGGGCAGTGAACCGTAAGTTTCTGCATTGGCTCCCGATCCGGCATCGTCTCGATTTTAAAATCCTCATCCACGTGTTCAATTCCCACCATTGTCCTCTCCCCCTCCCTATCTCTGTAACCTCTTCCAACCGATTTAATCTTCACCGACAACCGCATGTCACTCCAACCTATCATGGATTCCACCCCACCCATTTATCTCCACCATGTGTACTGGAAGAACAGTCAGTGCTGGGACAGTCAGTCCTGTGAGACATGGAGTCAGTGCTGGGACACTCAGTCCTGTTATACACACGGTCAGTGCTGGGACACTCAGTCCTGTTATACACACAGTCAGTACTGGGACACTCAGTCCTGTTAAACACAACGTCAGTGCTGGGACACTCAGTCCTGTTATACAAACCGTCAGTGCTGGGACACTCAGTCCTGTTATACACAACGTCAGTGCTGGGACACTCAGTCCTCTTATACAAACCGTCAGTGCTGGGACACTCAGTCCTGTTATACACACCGTCAGTGCTGGGACACTCAGTCCTGTTATACACACCGTCAGTGCTGGGACACTCAGTCCTGTTATACAAACCGTCAGTGCTGGGACACTCAGTCCTGTTACATACACCGTCAGTGCTGGGACACTCAGTCCTGTTATACACACCGTCAGTGCTGGAAGACTCAGTCCTGTTATGTTCACAGTCGGTGCTGGGACATTCAGTCCCTTTATATATAAATACTGTCAGTGCTGGGACACTCAGTCCTGTTATGTACACAGTCAGTGCTGGGATTCTCAGTCCTGTTATACACACAGTCAGTGCTGGGACACTCAGTCTTGTTATACACACAGTCAGTGCTGGGACACTCAGTCCTTTTACATACACCGTCAGTGCTGGGACACTCAGTCCTGTTATGTACACAGTCAGTGCTGGGACACTCAGTCCTGTTACACACAATCGGATAAATAAATAACTGCAAACAAAGAATGAAATCTCCAGGACCTGATTGTTTCCACCCCAGGATATTAAAGGAAACGGGTGGGGAAATTGCAGATGAATCAGTCATAATTTCCCAAAGCTCTCCAGACTGAGGAATTGTGCCTATGGAGATGAAATTTGAAAACCTCACTCCGTTATTTAAGAAAGACGGGAGGAAGAAACATGGAAAATACAGACCTGTCAGTTTAAGGTCAGTTGTGGGGAAGTTACAGGAATCTATCATCAGAGACAAAATGATTGAGCACTTGAACAAGTCTGAGCTGATTCAAGAGAGTCAACATGGATTTAAGAAGTGCAGGTCATGTCTGACTAATCTAGTTGGATTTTTTGAGGTAACTAACAAGGTGGACAGGGGGGTGTCCATGGATGTTGTCTATGTGGACTTACAGAAGGCATTTGATAACGTTCAGCACAAGAGATTAATAGAATAAATAAAAATACACAGAATTGATAGTGACCTTGTGACTTGTGTTGGAATTGGTTGGGAGGTCGGAGAAGAGAGTAGGGATAAAGGGAACGTTCGTTGAATGGCGGGATGTGACAAGTGGTGTCCCCAGGGATCAGTACTGGGGCCTCAGCTTTTCCCCATATTCATCAATAACTTGGATGAAGGAATAGAGAGTTGTAGATCCAAGTTTCCAGGTGACACTAAGTTAGGAGGCACAGTAAGTGGTGTAGATGGGAGCAGGAAGTTACAAAGAGACAGTTTAAGTGAATGGACAAACTGTGGCAGATGGAGTTCAATGTGGGGAAGAGTGAGATCATTCACTTTGGAAGCAAGAAGGAAACATTGGAGTATTTTCTTGAAGTGAGAGATTGGGAACGGTGGAGGAGCAAAGGGATTTGTGTGTCCATGTACACAAATCACTAAAAGCTAGTGCACAGATACAAAAATAATCACAGACAAAAGGAATGTTGGCCTTTATCTCGAGGCCTGGAATACAAAGGGGAGGAAGTGACGCTTCAGTTCTACAGAGCCTTGTTCAGAGCCCATCTGGAGTACTGATCCTCACCAAGGAGAAATTGGCCTTGGAGGGGGACAGTGCGGATTCACCAGAATGACACTGAGGCATGAAGGGTCAAATTAATGAGGACCGGTTGTATTCCCTTGGTTTGCATTCCCTTGAGTTTAGAAGGTTGAGAGGTGATCTGATCCAGATATTTAAAATTATAAAGGGATTCGATAGGGTAGAAATACAAACTATTTTCTCTGGTGGGGGAATCCATAACAAGAGGGCATAAACTTAAATTTAGAGTTAGGGCGTCCAGGAGTGAAATCAGGAATCTCTTTCCCACACAAGGGTAGTGGAAATCTGCGCAGGCTGATTGAAGTGGACCCTGTGATATAATAGAATTTTCTGTCCTTTCAGACTTGGACATCTTGTTGATCCATCTTTTAAAAAGGTGGAGGAACTCAGTTCTAAGATGGATTCCACTCACTTCATCACAAGTCCTCAATCACCTTCTCTTATCATCGAGATATCAAGGACTAGAAACACTGTGTTTCAAGGAAAGCTGATTTATTTGACACTTGTACAGAATTCTAATACTGCTGTCCAGTGAAATGGATTATTAACATCAGAAACAGCCCCCAACTGCCAGAATGAACACGGTTCAGTCCTGGATGTGATTAACAGCAGTAATAACAGCAGAATCCAACCCCTGCAGTCACATGTGAACCCGCTGGTGTATAAGGAGACTGGATGACAGAGTGAATCCCTTCCCACACACGGAGCAGGTGAACGGCCTCTCCCCAGTGTGAATACGTTGGTGTCTCAGTAGATCCCTTGTTCTTTTAAAGCTCTTCTCACAGTCAGAGCATTCAAAAGGTCTCTTATCAGTGTGAACATGTTGATGTTCAATGAGGTAGGATGAACGAGTGAATCTCTTCCCACACACGGAGCAGGTGAACAGCCTCTCCCCATTGTGAATATGTTGGTGTGTTTGCAGGTTGGATGACTGACTGAATCTCTTCCCACACTCAGTGCAGGTGAACGGCCTCTCCCCAGTGTAAGTGTGTTGGTGTGTCAGGAGATCCTTTTTTCTTTGAAAGCTCTTCTCACAGTCAGAACATTTAAAAGGTCTCTTATCAGTGTGAACGAGTTGATGTGTCAGAAGGCTGGATGAATGAGTGAATCCCTTCCCACACACGGAGCAGGCGAACGGCCTCTCGCCAGTGTGAATTCGCTGGTGTCTCAGCCGGTGGGATGATCGAGTGAATCCCTTCCCACACACGGAGAAGGTGAACGGCCTCTCCCCAGTGTGTACTCGCTGGTGTATCAGTAGGCTCGATGACTGAGTGAATCTCTTCCCACACACGGAGCAGGTGAACGGCCTCTCCCCAGTGTAAGTGCGTTGGTGTGTCAGCAGATCACTTTTTCTTTTAAAGCTCTTCTCACAGACAGAACATTTGAAAAGTCTCTTATCAGTGTGAACAAGCTGATGTTCAATAAGGCTGCATGACAGAGTGAATCCCTTCCCACACACGGAGCAGGTGAACGGCCTCTCTCCAGTGTGAACTCGCTGGTGCGTCAGCAGGTTGGAAGACTGAGTGAATCCCTTCCCACACTCAGTGCAGGTGAACGGCCTCTCCCCAGTGTGTCTGCGTCGATGAGTTTCTAGCTGGGACGGGTAATTGAATCCCTTCCCACAGTCCCCACATTTCCATGGTTTCTCCATTGTACGGGTGTCCTTGTGTCTCTCCAGGTTGGACGATCAGTTGAAGCCTCGTCCACACACAGAACACGTGTACGGTTTCTCCCCGCTGTGAATGGTGCGATGTTTTTTTCAGGTTGTGGAACTGGTTAAAGCTCTTTCCACAATCAGTGCACTGGAGTTTACAAAAGTCCTCACTGTGAATACAGAATAGAAATTCAGAACAGGCAATTCTAGTTTCTATGGAACATTCTTCCTGCTCATTCCCCCAGACTGTAAATCCCAGTCTCACACACTCACCCTCCTCCCTCTGCTGAAACCCAAACCCATCGCACCATCTCCAACATTTGGGTTGGGTTGGAGGCCTTGAATCTGAGTTGGGAAATATAATTGGAGAAACATGATTCAATTTAGAAAGTAAACTATTCAAAATCAAATAACATGGATTATTGTAATTAATATAGTCCTTTCACGCCTCGTGGGAAAGAAGTGATGTCTGGGCTGCGGATGAGTGTTTGCGCCCGGTTACACAGCGTGTCCCTCTCTCTCCGCTTCAAATTCGCTTCCTTTGGCTCACGGCCTCATTCACGCATCCAGCTGACTGCAGCCCTTTAAAGCTCCTCTGGAGTCATCCTTTGTTTATTTACTTGACCCATTGCCACCCAACTTGCCTTGCACCTTCATCCCTTTTTTTGCTTCATCACTCCTGCCCTCCACCCTATCACAGACCTTCCTTTTTGTTCTTTCCCTCCCCGCCCCCTCTTTCCCTGCCTCTCGACTTGCTCAAAAACTGTTAATTCTTTCACTTCTTCAAGTTCTGACAAAACCTTAACACTAATCTGAAACGTTAACTCTGTTTCATTCTCCGCGGATGCTGCCTGACTTGCTGAGGATTTCCAGCATTTTCTCTTTATGTTTCACATTTCCAGCATCCGCAGTCTTTTGCTTTTGATTGGTAAACCTCGCCCATTGACACACCACCACAGAAATATCGGTAAGAGGGTTTTACAATGGCGATAATCTTACCCAAAATGCCCCGCGCGGTAGAATACGTTCTACCTGAATTCGAAGGGGAGCAGCGCGCAGCCGCGGGAAGGGCCCATGGCCAGAGCATGCGCGGTGCTGGTCGGAGACACTGAGCGGGGCCGAGCGGAGTCTCAGCAACACCGAGTGCGGCTCAGAACCCGAATCAGAGCCGGGGGGCCCGGCGGACGGGCGGACGGGTGGCCCGGGTGCCCTTAGCACCATTAAACCCCTCATCCAGCGCCTCCCTCGTCCCACCCGCCGCTTCCCGGTTTCTTCTCCTGTTTCCACCGAGTCCGACTCGCGACAAACTGCAGGACCGAAGCGCTCCCAGAATGCAGGGCGGGCCTGGGGAGCATGCGCAGTCTGATCGCGAAATCAGCGCCTTGGAGAGATAGAGGGTTTTCTCGGTCGCGGGGGATTGTGGGGGCTCCGGCCGCCATTAGTCACCGGGTGTCGGTCAGTGTTTTTTTGCCGGCGTCGCGCACAGAAGCGTTTCTCGAAATACGGACTGAGGAATTGAGGGTCGGTTTGCTGAACAGACACTGACCGTACAATGTGGAACAGTGTTTCACAAACATTTTTCCTCGTGACCCAGTGGAAGGAAAACACTTCCCTCAGGGATCCAAAACAATAATATCTTCCGGCTGGAGTTTTCATCAAATCCCAATAAAGGTCAGTCCATGCTCTTCACTTCATTTCAAGTAATAACTAAAATTAGACATCGACGTTACTTGAAAAACATTTGAAATATTGTGTCAATTTGGTAAATAAAAGTTCAGGTTGAGTTTCACTTACTTAATGTGACGGATGTGTCTGCCTGTTGTTCATGATCTCGTTCCAATCTGGATCACAAGATGAAAGCGCTCCACGCATATCAGGCACGGTTGAGTCGGTTTCTTTCTCTTGTTTTTAACCTTCTCAAAGTCGAAAATCCCAGTTCGCAGATGTAGGTTTTTGTGAACGGCAGGAACAACGGAACACTAATCTTACTTACAGTGGATAATCTTTGAAAGCACTGATCCAAAAATAAGACAAACTGAATGACTTGAGGCGTGTTTTCAGTGCGCTGTCACAGGTGAGTCGCACCAGCCCGTTTTCTTGATCAGGCATCAAATTTAGCTTCATTATAGATTCAGGATTTTCGAAAGCAAAAGGATCTTTCACCCAACGCTTTTCCATCGAATTTTCAAATCCCTCTGCAGGGAAGTAGTGACTAAAATTGTCAGACAGAGCAGCGAAATGAAACTGTATGACACAGTTCATTTCATTCCCTTTATCTTCGTCGATACAGTTCTCTCCACCCCAGAGGATTGTGGATGTTCAGTCGTTTAGTGTATTCAAGATTGAGTTTGATAGATTTTTGGACAAGACAATCAAGGGATATGGGGATCGGGCAGTTAAGAGCAGATGATCCATTGAATGGCGGAGCAGGCTCGAGGGGCCGTAAGGCCTACTCCTGCTCATATTCCTTATGTTCTTATCTTGCCAGAGGTGCGGTGCCCAGAACTGAACACAATACTCTAAATAAGCTCTAACCAGAGCTCTGAATAACTGTGACATAACTGCCACTCATTTTTATTTCCTGACCCTTGAAATATACATCAAAATACCATTACCATTTTAACTTATTTTTGCACCTTTTAGTGAATTCTGTACTTGGTCTCATTAACCCCTCTGCTCATCCACAGTTCCTAGTTTCTTGCCCTTTAGAAAATACTCTGATCTATCTTTTTAAGGTCCAAAGTGGATGACCTTACACTTCCCCACGTTGAACTCCATCTGCCACAGTTTTGACCACTCACTGAATCTATCAATGTCCCTTTGCAACTTTCTGCTCCCATCTATAATGTTTACGGTGCTACCTAACTTAGTGTCATCAGCACACTTGGATATAAGGCTCTCTACATAAGAATATAAGAAATAGGAGCAGGAGTAGGCCATACGATACGCGAGCCTGCTCCGCCATTCAATCAGATCATGGCTGATCTTCGACCTCAACTCCACTTTCTCGCCCCATCCCCATATACCTTGATGCCATTAGCGTCCAAAAATCTATCGAACTCAGCTTTGAATATATTCAACGACTGAGCATCCACAGCCCTCTGGGGTGAAGAATTCCAAAGATTCAAAACCCTTTGAGTGAAGAATTTTTTCCTCATGTCGATGCTAAATGGCCGACCCCTGATCTTGATACTCTGACCTCAAGTTCTTGACTCTCCAGCCAGGGGAATCAGCCTCTCCGCATCTACCCTGTCGAGCCGTCTAAAAAATTGACACGTTTCAATGCGATCATCTCTCATTCTTCTAAACTCCAGCGAATATAAGCCAATTTTACACAATATCTCTTCATAGCACAATTGCAACAAGCCCTTATTACTCTTATATTGCAACACCGTTGCAATAAAAGCTCACATATCATTTGACTTCCTCACTCTCGTTAGACCCTTGGTAGCTCACTATTTCCAGTATATTTGTAATCTATTCCTTCTATAGGAAAAATAAATTAACGTTGAAAATATTTTGCTGTAATTATACCAGTTTATGTTTTGGAAACAATATCCAGCTGAACTGCAACAAATTCGATGGCAAACTTAATGATGGAAATAATATTAGAAGAATACTGAAATGCGATGGCCGGGAATCGAACCCGGGTCAACTGCTTGGAAGGCAGCTATGCTCACACTATACCACCATCGCTGACAATCAGGGATGATCAAATTGCTCTCAAACATCAGACCCTGAACAGACACTGCAGGCTGTTGGATTTTGTTCTTCATTTAAACTGGTTTCTGACGGATCCTTTCTCGCTCTGTTGCAGTTCCCGTTTCCGCCCAGTAGATGTCGCCAACCCCCAATCAATGGAAATTACACAACAGCCAGTAATTCTTCACCTGATATCGGACTGAAGAGACAGTCGATACCTGCAATACTTGACCGGCTGGAAATACATTTTGCCGCAGCTCACATCAGCCATTGAGTAAAGTTAAATAATTACATTAAATCATTATGGAGACCTGACTACCAGCTGGGCACGAATGGCAGCTTCATATTCAAGTCTATAAGATCTTTAGAAAGGACAGAGAAATAGGGAAAGGAGGAGGAGCAGCAATATTACTAAAGGACAATATTACAGCAGTTCAAAGATAGAATATCAGTGAGGGTGAGCGGGCAGTGTAAACACTCTGAGAGAGACCCAAGGAGAGCAAGGTT
The DNA here is from genome assembly GCF_035084215.1 of Heptranchias perlo. Lineage (NCBI taxonomy): Eukaryota > Metazoa > Chordata > Chondrichthyes > Hexanchiformes > Hexanchidae > Heptranchias > Heptranchias perlo. The sequence continues at coordinate 5,294,126 of NW_027139623.1, read as the reverse complement.
CATGCAGTTGATGCAATATATTTGGATTTTCCGAAGGCCTTCGATAAGGTAATGCATTGTGCACTCATGGCTAAGTTCAGAGCACGTGGGTTCAGGGACAGGTGATGGAATGGTTTGCAAGCTGGCAACAAAACAGAAAACAGAGAATAGAGGTTAAGGGTAGTTACTCAGATTGTCAAAAAGGTGGGAAGTGGAGTTCCACAGGGATCGGTGTTGGGACCACCGTTCACAATTTACATGAACAATTCGGGACTCGAGAATCGGAAGTACAATTTCAAAATTTGTGGACGACAACAAATTGGGCGATGTAGTTAATACAAAGGAAGAATGCATCAAAATGCAAGAGGACATTAATAAAGTTGCAGAATGAAGAATAAGGAGGTCACACACTGCTTGGATAATAAGAGTCTAAACGGGCTAGAGGAGCAAATGGATCTCGTGGTACAGATATAAAAATTACTGAAAGTAGCGACGCAAGTTAATAAGGTCACAAAAAGGCAAATCAAACACTGGGATTCATTCTAGAGAGATAGAATTGAAAATCAAAGAAGTTATGTTAAAATTGTATGGGACTTTGGTTAGACCACACTTGGAGTACTGTGCACAGTTCTGGTCTCAATATTATATAAAGGACTTAGAAGGTACAAAAAAGATTCTCATGATACGAGAAATGAGAGGATATTCTTATTAGGAAATGCTGAACAGACTGGGGGTCTTTTCACTCGAAAAGAGAAGGCTGAGCAGTGATCTGATTGAGGTCTTACGACAGGGTTTCATAGTGTAGACATAGAGAAAATGTTTCCACTTGTGGGGAGTCCAAAACTAAAGATAATAAATATAAAATAGTCGCTAATAAATCCAATAGGGAATTCAGGAGAAACTGCTTTACCCAAAGAGTGGTTAGAATGTGGAAAATGCTACCACAAGGAGCAGCTCAGGCAAATAGCACAGGTGCATTTAAGGGGAAGCTCGATAAAAAACATGAGGAAGGAAGGAATCGAAGGGTATCCTGATAGAGTTAGATGAAGTAGGGAGGGAGGAGCCTCGTGTGGAGCATAAACGCCAGCACAGACCAGTTGGGCCGAATGGCCTGTTTCTGTGCCGTAGTTTCGATGTAACTCGATGTAAAGGCTCTTTTCAGAGCCACCCACTGTATCTGTGAAAGGGCTGGTTACTGTCTGAAGGGAGACGCTGATATCATGCTACCAGCGTGGCTTTGAGCTGCTTTATTCTCGTTGTCGCCGAGATGAGGTATTAATGGGACTGGAGTCAGGGCACCGACCACAGTCCGGTAATTTAAATGGTGACTTATGGACCCCAGTCTGCACATCACCAGATTTCTCGTATTTATTTGAAATACTTGCCATGCTGGGCTCGTAAAGCATCACCAGAACTGCTCGACTAACCTTTCTACATCTGTGGGATTCAGCGCTTCGCTCCCTTTCTGTTCTATTTTGTTAGATTATTTACATAACGCATTAAACACACTGGGGAATCATTGAAATGTAACTCTGTACAGAAACAAATAACAGTGCTCAGGAGATCAGAAACATTACTCGCCTTTCGTCGTGTTGACGAATGAACCGAGTTTAGAGTCCAGCTATCCGCTTTGGTTCCATATGGGGGATTGAACAGAGAGGGAGGGAGCGGAGGAGACAGTGAAAAACAGAGCAGAGAGCGGCCTCTGATCTTCCAGCTCCACCTCCAGCTTTCTCCATCCGCCAATTTCAAACCGTTTATCGATAATAGAACCGAAACACAGCGCTCCGCACAAACCCTTACAGACTCGGGCTTCATATTCAAAGATTCCCAGAAATCCGGAGCTTTTAAATAAGCCCCGTTGCAATTAACAGTCAGTAATATTCCTGCCTAAGTACAGTCCCTTCGTTAACAAGTCAACCCGCCTCCTTCCATTTCAGTCCCAGACCCGATTCTATCTCCCCACACATTCCCTCCCAGACGGGTTCAGCAGTTCACAAACACCTTATTCCAGCTGATGTTGAGAATCTCATCTGTTGGGGTTTGAGTTATGACGCGGAGTTTCTCCACCAGTGTTACCTTCTCACAGAGAAACTTGCCCTCAATCTGTGAAAAGATTATGACCTTGAACTGGGACTGGAGCCGAACACATCCCCAGTTACAGTGAGGCCCGGCCCGGACATCCCATTCTCTCTGTTTTATATCAGACAATATCACACCTTCATGTCCAGCACTAGAGAAAGACAAACATACAATGTCAGTCTTACACTTCCTATCAGTGTGTTCATATACAGCACCAGAAAGAGAGATAAAGCGAGACAGATACGGTGAGAGATAGCGCGGAGAGACACAGTGCCAGAGTATCAGTTGCAGACTGAGCTGCAAAGCTAAGTGTTATCCAGAAAGATCCCATTGGAGAGACAAAAGATGCAATCTCATCTCTCACTGATATTGGACCAGAGGCAGACACACTATTAATCCCGATGTGGAGATGCCGGTGATGGACTGGGGTTGACAATTGTAAACAATTTTACAACACCAAGTTATAGTCCAGCAATTTTATTTATAAAAATATTTATTTTTATAAATAAAAATATTTATTTTTATAAATAAAAATAAATATTTTTTTTATAAATAAAAATAAATATATTTATTTTTAAAAAAACATTTGCCTGAGGAAGGAGAAAATCTCCGAAAGCTTGTGAATTTAAAATAAAATTGCTGGACTATAACTTGGTGTTGTAAAATTGTTTACAACTATTAATCCCACCCTCAGTTCAGAGAGTGAAAAAACAATGGGCCACATTTAACTCTCTCTTGCCTGTTGTACTATATTCTGTTTTGCAGCACAGGGACGTTCGGTATTACTCTCAGTCATCGAGAGTATCACTCTGATTAAATTAATCTGGGACTTCTGCTATCGGATATTAATCCTACATGGTCCCGACAAACACACCGACTCACTCTTTCCTCCATGTTTTTCCAGGATTGGTTTGAGAAATCCTCCCTCTCGTTTCTTCCTCACGCGTCAGTTTTATCAGCAAAGAGTCCAAGAATGAACAGAGCCCATTGGCTCATTTCAGAGCCGCCCACTTTATCACTGAAAGGCTCATTACCATCAAAAGATACCGAGAGAAACAGCAGGGATGGAAACATCTCGTTTAATAGTTGGAGATTGGAAAGTCAGCATCTGTTTCTCATTCTGGTGCCTGTTCCTGCACTGCCTGTGGACCCCATTCCCTCTGACCTTTCCCCCAGACCCACTTCCTTTGCTCAGACTCGGAAAAATTCCAATTGGGGAAAGTTTCCATCGATTTTTGTATTGGGAATTAAACCAGATATCTGCGCATGCGTGACTCAGCCCCGCCCCCAGCGCTGGTCGTCGGTGAACGGAAGAGCGCATGCGCGCTGCCCTCCCCCAGCTCGGCCTGTGGGCGCCATTCCCTCAGTGAGCGGAAGAAGATGGTTTAAAACAGCCGGGAATGGAGAGATCACGGCCCCCGGGGGAAGGGAGCAAAGAGCAGCCTCGTTACAGCAGCTCATCGCTTCGGGACCGTGTCCGCAGATGGGCTCAGAGATCGGCATTGAGTCCGGGGGAAGGTCAGGGGGAGTCCGGGGGCTGTTTGTAAGAGGCGGAGTGGATCAGGAACTGGTCCCGGAACATGGAGTGAGCGGGGGAAGGGAGAGGGCATTCTCGGGCTGTGTGTGAACAGGGTGTGTACAGGGTAAGGGAGACAGAATGGGAAGAACCTGCTATTTAAAATCATTGCTGCTTTCTCTCCCCAAATCAGTGGTGAATGTTCCAGGTTCAGTTCCAGTCTCACCCTGTTACTGGACAGTGAACAGTCAGGATGTGGGGAGTTATACAAAGAGCATCTATTGCAGGCACCAGGTGAGAAGTGTGAAGGACACATTTTAAACAGCGGTTGCTTGGTTTCGGGTGAACGGTTAGTCCCATGTTAGAGGAGTTGAGAAACCTGACCGGTAAAAAGGTCCCTGCCCCATCGGGTAGTCCCATTCACGGACCAGTGCAGGGGTTGGGTTGTGTCTGGATGTCACGAAATTGTTTTAAAATCGTCGAACACACCTGGTGTGCAGAAGCTGAGTACTGCAGTGGAGTCAGACACAGACACTGTTTGTATCACTGGTTTTCATTTGTGGATATTCATAATAATCATTAACAGAGATATTAAACTGATCACTTTTGTATTTTCTACCTCAACTGTTCCTGAGTAACAAGAGATAATTTTCTTTCTACAGGCAAATCCTTGAAGGATCCACAATGAATGTGATGTTTCCTCCACCCGAGGCACAAGGAACAGTGCAGCCAGCTCCTTCTCACACACAGTAAGTACATTATCACAAACACAGAGCACAGAGACACAGACAGGTCATCAGCTCCACAGTCTCAGACAGCAGAAGTCGTCAGTCCCACACTGATCCCAAGACCCAGAGACACATTTTCAATCTAACTGTCAAACAGAGCAGGTGAGGCAGATACTGTTCCATTTCCCCCTAACTCAGTGCAGCTGACAGGTGGATACAAAAAGCCCAGTCCAAAATCACACTCTCAGATTGAAAGGCACTGTGTCAATCTCACAATAGGGCAACATTAAATACCAGATAGAAATCACACATGGTACTCAATTGAAAGGGACAGAATGAACCCCAATAATGTACCCCGAGATTCCAATTGAATACCACCCCACAACTCGCACATGTGAGTTTAATACATGCAGTATCCATTTGAATAGTGTATCATGAGATACAAATTGCAGACAAGTCCAAAACTCATCTGCAGTATCAGACCGAGAAATGCTGTGACAGTGTAACCTGAGAAAGAAATTAGAAACCAGTTTATAATACACTCATGGTATGAGAGTTAAAGATACAGTATCAATTATATTAGTGCAGACTGCGATACATATTATATACCAGTCCAAAAATCTCATACAATATTAGACTGAAAAACACAGTATCGATTACAATAGTACAGACTGAACTACACATTATATACCAATTCAAAAATCATTATCAGTTTGAAATATATATTACCATTCACAATAGTACACAGAGATATTGATTTAACAGTAGTCCAAAGATACACAAATTATCTGATTAAAAACCTCCAGCACAAAATTCTAAAGTTTATCCATATTTACCAATTAAATGAGAAAAAACTATTTAAACATGAAGATATTAAAGCTACAGTATTGAACACTATAATGTAATCAGAGAGAATAATTATAGACAGATGCAGAATAAATCTCACACTCTTTTATGGTACCAAAGTTGACATATAATGAATCCCAAATATCTCATAATGTAGCAGAGACTGGCAGATAAAGTATGAATCCCACACTCACAAAGCATCAGAGACTGTATATATTGAATTAATCGCAAACTCAAACACATTACTCACAAGATACACAATGAATTCCACACAGTATCACGGACTGAGAGATACAAAATGAATCTCACAGTCACCTATATTAGTGCAGGCTGAGTTACAAATTAGGGACCAGTCCACAAATCTCAGTGTCAGATTGAAAGATACAGTACCAATTCCATTACTGCAGACTGAGCTACATATTATATACCAATACAAAAGACCGATACAGATTCAGACTGAAATATACAGTATTCCATTTATGCAGACTGAGCTACACATTGTAAACAAGTTCAAAAATGTCACCATATCAGTTTGGAAGATTCACTAAATCACAATTGTGTTCACATCGATGCAGATTTAGTAGTAGCCCAAAAAGTGCACTCATTCTCTGATTATGACCTACAGCATCAGATTTTAAAGGATATGATTATCTACCACTTAAATACTGGGAAAAATTATTTATACATTTAGGTATTAAAGATACAGGTTTGAGCACCATGCTGTAAACTGAGATACAAATTAGATACAGATAAAGAATGAATCTCATACTCAGATCCAGTGCCAGAGACTGACATATAAAATGAATCCCTCACTCACACAATGTACCACTGATTGACAGATACAGAACGAATCCCACACTCACATACAGTAGCACAGACTGACATATATACTGTATCTATCACTCATATACAGTATCAGAGATTGATGGAAATGGAATGAATGTCTCACTCACATACAGCACCAGACACTGACAGATATGGAACGAATCCCAAATTCACACACGGTGCCAGAGACTGACAGGAACAGAATGAATCTCATTCAGATACAGTACAAGGGACTGACATATAGAGAATGAATCCTACACTCACACAGAGTACAACAGGCTGACAGATACAGAATGAATCACAAAATACCACAGTCAGACAAATACAGAATGAATCTCTAAGTCAAATTACTGCAGACTGAGTTACACATAACATGCCAGTCCAAAAATCTTAGTGTTAGATTGAAAGATAATGTATCAATTCCATTAGTGCAGACTGAGCCAAACATTATAAAGCAGTCCAACACTGTCAGACCATATCAGACTCAAAGATACATCAATTCCATTAGCACAGACTGAGCTACATGTTACACACCAGTCCAAAAATCTCATACAGTAACAGACTGATTGATACATTATCAATTCTATTAGTGCAGGCTGAGCTATATATTACATTCCAGTCCAAAAATCTCACAGTGTCAGACTGAGATACAGAATTAATTCCATTATTATCGACTGAGCTACACATTATATACCAGTTAAATAATTTCACCATGAAAAGATTGAAAGGTACATTATCATTCACAACAGACTTCAGAGATGAAGATGTAATACTACTCCAAAACTCACACACGTTATTTGATTAAAGAAAATCCAAAAGTGTATCAATATTTACAAATTAAACACTCGATAAATACTGCATATACTTTAAAGTATTAAAGATATAGTTTCAAATACAATAATGTAAACTGAAATAAGAATATAGAATGAATCCAGACTTGCACATGGTCTCAGAGACTGAATTATAGAATGAAACCCAGACTGAGATAAATTAGCTGAGACTGACAGATACAGAATGTATCCGAAACTCACATACAGTATCAGAGACTGACAGAAACAGGAGAAACCCCACATTTGCATACAGCACCAGAGACAGACAGAAACAGAATGAATCCCACACTCATACACAGTACCAGAGACAGACAGATACGGAATAAACCACATACTCATGTACAGTACCAGATACAGTATGAACCCCACACTTATATACAGTGTCAGAGACTGAGAAGTACAGAATAAACCACACACTCATATACAGCACCAGAGACAGTCAGAAGCAGAATAAACCTGACACTCGCAGACAGTACCCGTTACAGACAGATACAGAATAAACCCCACACACGTACCGTACCACAGACTGACAGGCACAGAATGAATCCCACACTCACACACAGTACCAGAGACTGACAGATACAGAATAACCCTCACATTTATATTCAGTACCGGACACAGACAAATAAAGAATGAACCCCACACTCATTTGCAGTACCAGAGACAGACAGATAGAGAATGAATCCCAAATTCACACACAGTACCAGAGACTGACAGATACAGAATAAACCCCACATTCATACACAGTACCAGAGTCAGACAGAATACTGAATAAACCCCACACTCACATACAGCACCAGAGACTGACAGATACAGAATAAACCCCACATTCAAACAGTACCAGAGACAGACAGATGCAGAATAAACCCCACACTCATTTCCAGTACCAGAGACAGATACAGAATGAATCCCAAATTCACACACAGTACCAGAGACTGACAGATGCAGAATGAATCTCACATTCAAATACAGCACCAGAGACTGACAGATACAGAACAAAAACCACAATCATTTCCAGTATCAGAGACAGACAGATACTGAATAATCCCCAAACTCATGTACAGTATCAGAGACTGAAAAATAAAGAATAAACACCACACAGGTACAGTACCACAGACTGACAGGCACAGAATGAATCCCACACTATCACACAGTACCAGAGACTGACAGATACAGAATAAACCCCACACTCATATACAGTACCAGACACTGACAAATGCAGAATAAACCCCACATGCAAACAGTACCAGAGACAGAGAGATACAGAACAAAAACCACACTCATTTCCAGTATCAGAGACAGACAGATACTGAATAATCCCCACATTCATATACAGTGCCAGAGACAGACAGATACAATATATACCACCCACTCATATACAGTACCAGGGACAGACAGATACAGTATATACCCCCCACTCATATACAGTACCAGAGACAAACAAATACAGAATAAACCCCAAACACATCTACAGTATCGGAGACAGACGGACACAGAATAAATCCCACATTGACACACAGTACCAGAGACAGACATCTACAGAATAAACACCACACTCATATACAGTATCAGAGACTGACAGATACAGAATAAACCCCACAATCACATACAATACCAGAGACTGACAGGAACAGAATGAATCTCATACTCACACACATTATCAGAGACTGACAGATACAGAATAAACCTCACAATCATGTAAAGTGCCAGGAAAAATTGTTTGTTTAGGGAGTGTCTGTAAATGAAGGAAACATGGTGTCTGGTAAGGGAGTGTCTATTCATGAAGGAAAAACGGTGAAGGGTCAGGGAATATCTATAAATGAAAGAGAAATGGTGACGTGTCAGGGAGTGTCTATAAATGAATTTGAAATGGTGTCTGGTAAGGGAGTATTATAAATGGGAGAAGACATGGTGACAGGTCAGGGAGTGTCCAAAAATGAAGGCGAAATGGTGACGGAGTGTCTATAAAGGAGGAAGAAATGGTGACAGATGAGGCAGAGTCTGTAAATGATGGAGAAATGGTGACTTGTCAGGCAGTGTCTGTAAATGAAGGAGAAATGGTGTTTGTTCTGGGATTGTCTGTAAATGAAGGCAAAATGGTGACTGGTCAGGGGGTGTCTGTAAATGAAGGAGGAACGGTGATTGGTCCGGGAGTGTCTGTAAATGCAGGAGAATTGTTGACAGGTCAGGTAGTGTCGATATCTGAAGGAGAAACAGTGATGGGTCAGGGAGCGTCTAATAATGAAGGGAAATGCTGACGGGTCAGGGAGAGTTTGTAAATGAAGGAGAAATCTGAAGGAAACGAGAGTATCTATAAATGTAGGAGAAATGGTGTTTGATTAGGGAGTGTCTGAAAATGAAGGAGAAATTGTGACAGATCAAGGATATTCTTTAAATGAAGGAGAAATGGTAACTGGTCAGAGACAGTCTGTCGCCAAAATTGGGAGATATCACAGATGGACGGCTTACAGGCAGCTATAGCGAGGGACATTGTGTGGAAATGAGGGGCAGAGCATATACACACAGCCAGAGTCAGCATATTCAGGAGAGGAGAGGGGAACCAGTGAGTGTTGAACTGATCCCAACCAGAGTCAGCAACTTCAGGGGAGGAGAGGGAGGGGAACCATTTAGTGCAGAACTGAACCCAGTCAGAGTCAGGATCTTCAGGAGAGAGAGAAAACTTAAACAGAAGGAAAAATGTTGGAGATGGTGTGATGGGTTTGGGTTTCAGCAGAGGGAGGAGGGTGAGTGTGTGGGACGGGGATTTACAGTCTGGGGGAATGAGCGGGAAGAATGTTCCATAGGAACTGGAATTGCCTGTTCTGAATTTCTGTCCTGTATTCACAGTGAGGACTTTTGTTATCTCCTTTTACAGGGTATTACAAGGGGAGGATTTACAGACGAGAAACTCAAACCAAACATCACGTCAAGATCTGACTCCATTCACCAGCACCTGAAGATTATCGGCCTTAAAATATAGGAGAAATGTTGATCTGTTCTATCTGTGGGAAAACATTTCAAACATCACTGTGACTGCAATAGCAGCGAGACACACACACCCGATTGAGAGTGTTCCAGTGCACTGACTGTGGGAAGAGCTTTCACCAGTTACACAGCCTGAAGAAACATCACACCATTCACAGTGGAGAGAAACGAGACACGTGTTCTCTGTGCAGACGAGACTTCCACTGATCTCCAACGTGGAGAGACATGAGGACACCCGCACCATGGAGAAACCGTGGAAATGTGGGGACTGTGGGAGGGGATTCAGTTACTCATCCCGGCTGGAAACTCATCGACGCAGACACACTGGAGAGAGGCCGTTCACCTGCTCCGTGTGTGGGAAGGGATTAACTCAGTCATCCCACCTCACTGAACTTCAACTTGTTCACACTGATAAGAGACTTTTTAAATGTTCTGTCTGTGAGAAGAGCTTTAAAAGAAAAAGTGATCTGCTGACACACCAACGCACTCACACTGGGGAGACGCCGTTCACCTGCACGAAGTTAAGGGAATTGATTCACTCAGTCATCCAACCTGCTGACACACCAGCGAATTCACACTGGGGAGAGGCCGTTCACCTGCTCCGTGTGTGGGAGCGGATTCACTCAATCTTCCCACCTCATTGAACATCAGCTTGTTCACACTGATAAGAGACTTTTTAAATGTTCTGTCTGTGAGAAAAGCTTTAAAAGAAAAAGTGATCTGCTGACACACCAACGCACTCACACTGGGGAGAGGCCGTTCACCTGCTCCGTGTGTGGGAAGGGATTCACCCGGTCATCCAGCCTACTGACACACCAGCGAGTTCACAGTGGGGAGAGGCTGTTCACCTGCTCCGTGTGTGGGAAGGGATTCACTCGGTCATCCAGCCTACTGATACACCAGCGAGTTCACAGTGGGGAGAGGCTGTTCACCTCCTCCGTGTGTGGGAAGAGTTTCACTCGATCATCCCACCTGCTGACACACCAGCAAGTTCACATCCGGGAGAGGCCATTCACCTGCTCCCTGTGCGGGAAGGGATTCGCTCAGTCATCCACCCTGCTGACACACCAGCGAGTTCACACTGGGGAGAGGCCATTCACCTGCTCTGTGTGTGGGAAGGAATTCACTTGTTCATCTGGCCTCAATGAACACCAACTTGTTCACACTGATAAGAGACCCTTTAAATGTTCTAACTGTGAGAAGAGCTTTAAAAGAATTTGGGATCTGCTGAGACATGAACGTATTCACACTGGGGAGAGGCCGATCACCTGCTCTGTGTGTGGGATGGGATTCACTCAGTCATCCCACCTGCTGAGTCACCAGCGGGTTCACATGTGACTGCAGGGGTTGGATTCTGCTGTTATTGCTGATGTTAATCACATCCAGGACTGAACCGTGTTCATTCAGAGAGTTGGGGTTTGTTTCAGATGTTAATAATCCCTTTAACTGGGCTGGAGTTTAATATTCTGTACAAGTGTCAAATAAATCAGCTTTTTTAAACACTGTGTTTCTCGTTCTTGATATCTCGATGATAAGACAAGGTGATTGAGGACTTATGATGAAGTGAGTAGAATCCATCTTAGAACTGAGTTCCTCCACGTTTTTAAAAGATGGATCTGCAAGATGTCCAAGTCTGACAGGACAGAAAATTCTATTATATCACACGGTCCACTTCAATCAGCCTGAGCAGATTTCCACTACCCTTGTGTGGGAAAGAGTTTCCTGATTTCAATCCAAGACACCCTTGCTCTAAATTTAAGTTTATGACCTATTGTTCTGGATTCACCGACCAGAGAAAATAGTTCCCATTTCGACCCTATCGAATCCATTTATAATTTTAAATATCTGGATCAGATCACCCCTCAACCTTCTAAACTCAAGGGAATGCAAACCAAGTTTATGCAACCGGTCCTTATAATTGAACCCTTCAAGCCCCAGTGTCATTCTGGTGAATTTGCACTGTACCCCCTCCAAGGTCATTATATCCAATATGTCCCAGCACTGACTGTGTGGAAAACAGGACTGAGTGTCCCAGCACTGACTGTGTGTATAACAGGACTGAGTGTCCCAGCATTGACCGTGTGTATAACAGGACTGAGTGTCCCAGCACTGACTGTGTGTATAACAGGACTGAGTGTCCCAGCACTGACTCTGTGTATAACAGGACTGAGTGTCCCAGCACTGACTGTGTGTATAACAGGACTGAGTGTCCCAGCACTGACTGTGTGTATAACAGGACTGAGTGTCCCAGCACTTACTGTGTGTATAACAGGACTGAGTGTCCCAGTATTGACTGTGTGGATAACAGAACTGAGTGTCCCAGCACTGACTGTGTGTATAACAGGACTGAGTGTCCCAGCACTGAATGTGTCTATAACAGGACTGAGTGTCCCAGCACTGACTGTGCGTATAACAGGATTGAGTGTCTCAGCACTGACTGTGCGTATAACAGGACTGAGTGTCCCAGCACTGACTGTGCGTATAACAGGATTGAGTGTCTCAGCACTGACTGTGCGTATAACAGGACTGAGTGTCCCAGCACTGACTGTATGTATAACAGGACTGACTGTCCCAGCACTGACTGTGTGTATAACAGGATTGAGTGTCCCAGCACTGACTGTGTGTATAACAGGATTGAGTGTCCCAGCACTGACTGTGTGTATAACAGGATTGAGTGTCCCAGCACTGACTGTGTGTATAACAGGATTGAGTGTCCCAGCACTGACTGTGTGTATAACAGGATTGAGTGTCCCAGCACTGACTGTGTGTATAACAGGATTGAGTGTCCCAGCACTGACTGTGTGTATAACAGGATTGAGTGTCCCAGCACTGACTGAGCGCAGAGTGCAGATGGTGTGTGGGAGGAGATAAATGGGTGGGTTCGATTCCACGATAGGGTGGAGTGACATGGGGTTGTCGGTGGAGATTAAATCGGTTGGAGGAGGTGACAGAGATCGGGAGAGGGCGAGGACCATGGAGGGATTTGAAAAAGAGGACGAGGGTCTGAAAATCGAAGCTTTGTCGGACCGGGAGCCAATGTAGTAAAACATGAACAGAAACTTACGGTTCACTGCCCGGCAGACAGGTGGGGAAGACATTGATGTCCGCGGGGGAACAGTCAGGGTCACAGCAGCAGTTGAGGTCGCAGACTCCGCCAGTCAGGTCACAGGTACAAATGGGAAAGGCTGGAACAAGACACACACAGTGAGATCTTACAACAGAGCACGGACGGTCTCAAAGACCACCTCCCTCCCTTGTCTGAATCCACGATCACCGTCTTCACCATCTCCCAAAATCAATCTGCAGACTTATCCTCCCACTGCTTTCTACTCACCGAATTACAGCTTCCAGATACCCAGCACAACCCACTTAATAAATAATAATAATTATGTGGAGAGAATAGAGAAGCTGGGATTACTCTCTTTGGAGCAGAGAAGGTTCAGGGGAGATTTACCAGAATGGTCCCGGGGATGAGGGACTTCAGTTCCCGGGAGAGACTGGAGAAGCTGGGATTGTTCTCCTTAGAGCAGAGACGGTTAAGGGGAGATTTAATGGAGTGGTTGAAAATGAGGAGGGGTTTTGATGGAGTCGATGGGGAGAAACTGTTGTCACTGGCGGGAGGGTCGGTAACCAGAGGACACAGATTGAAGGGAATTGGGAAAAGAGCCAGAGGGAGATGAGGAGAATGTTTTTAGGCAGCGAGTTGTTCTGATCTGGAATTCATTGCCTGAAAGGGCGGTGGGAGCAGATTCAATAATAACTTTCAAAAGGGAATCGGCTCAATCCTTGAAGGGGGGAAATTTGCGGGACTGTGGGGAAAGAGCAGGGGGAGTGGGACTAATGGGATCGCTCTTTCACAGGGTGGGCACAGGCGCGATGGGCCGAGCGGCCTCTTTCACAGGGCCGGCACAGGCGCGATGGGCCGAGCGGCCTCTTTCACAGAGCCGGCACAGGCGCGATGGGCCGAGCGGCCTCTCTCTGTGCTGTTTGATTCTCGCTCACTTTTGGGCTCCGACCCACGGCCCGTTTGACGGGGAGGCGGGAGAGTGACTCCCCCCCGAGCCCAGCTCGACACCGGGCGCTGACAGAGTTCAGATTCACGGGGCCCGCAGGAGGCCCCGAAGAACTCCGGCGGTCTCCCCCTCCCCTCTCAGGCCACTCCCGGGTGCGGGCCCTCCCTCTGTCGGCCTCGCCCCCGCCCACAGCACCGCCCGCCCGAGGACGCCATCCTCATCCTCCCGGCGTCGGCCTGTTGCTGGGGGAACGCGGCACAGCGACAGCGCGGCGCATGCGCGGCGTCCCTGCGGCCGATGCGGCACGTAAGCGTCGTGACATCAGCGCGCAAATGTGAGTGACGCCGCAGCGTGTCACGTGATGGGAGGAGTCAGCCCAGGAACATGGGGGGAGGGGAGAGCTGTCAATCAAAGGACCCGGAGTCATCACTCACAGCGTACAGAATTTGTTTAAAAATGCAAAATCTGCAAGAATGAAATCAAAATAGAATTGAACAAAAAAAGGAAAAAACTGTGAATGCAAAATTCGGAATTAAAAGCAGAAATGTCCAAACTCACGAAAGGCTGATGGTCTGGCCCCTCCCGCCACAATCAGTCTTCTTAACCTGAGGCATCGGATGAGCAGAATGTTTGAATGTAACATTTTTAATGCAGAGGGTGCTGGATTTATGGAATGGACCAGCGAGGGAGGCAGTGGGGCCTGATTGTATCAGCAAATTCCAGAGAGTTGGCTAAGCACCTGAAAGCGGGTACTTTGGGATATGACAGCCGAGAAATTGAGATCTTTAATTTTTTTTTGAACATGTGCACTAGTTTTTAGTGATTGGTGTACCTGTGCACCTAAATCCCTTTACTCTTCTACGGTCACTAGATTTTCACCATGAAGAAAATACTCCTATTTCTCACCTGGTGCCTGCAATAGATGCTCTTTGTATAACTCCCCACATCTTTACTGTCCGTCTGTATTTCCACTGTTCACTGTCCAGTACAAACAGCCACGGTGAGACAGTTTTTTTTTGATATTTCAAAATAGTCTTTATTGCATAAAATTTATGGATCCACACAGTTCAATGTAAATATCACAGTTACAATTCAAAACAATACAATACAGATCAGACACACTACCATTCCATCATTACAATTCAAAACAATACAATACAATACAGATCATACACACTACCATTCCATTATTACAATTCAACACAATACAATACAGATCGTACACACTACCATTCCATTATTACAATTCAAAACAACACAATACAAATCGTACACACTACGATCTCACCATTACAATCCAAAACACAGTACATATCTTCAAATACGTGCTGTACGATGCAAGGTGAAATGGCCTTACACAGTGGCCTTTCCCCATAGAGCCTTTGTTTAAGCCGGAGCGTGCCTCAGTGCGTCCCACAGCTTGTAATCCTGGACCTTGGAGTGTGCCAGTCGGCAACACTCGGTCGTGGATAGCTCCTGCAGTTGGAAGACCAGCAAGTTTCGGGCCGACAAAAGGGCCTCCTTCACCGAGTTGATGGTCTTCCAGCAGCAGTTGATATCTGTTTTGGTGTGCGTCCTGGGGAACTACTCATAGGGCACAGGGTCCTGTGTTACCGATCTGTTGGGGATGAACTGGGACAGATACCAACGCATCTCTCTCCACACCTTCTGCGCCAAGGGAAAGTCCACCAGGAGATGGACGATGGCCTTGTTTCTGCTGAGCCTCGAGGGCAATTCACGGTGGTGATGAGATGCTGTGCGCAGGAAAGACTGTATTGGGATGGCCCTTTTCACCATCATCCAAGCTACATTCTGGTGCCTGTTAGTCAGTTCCGGTGATGTAACGTTCCACTAAATAGTTTCGCCCGTCATTTTGGGGGAACTTCCCGATCGGATCCACCCTCTCCATTACCTGCAGGAGCCTCAGAACATTCCGTGCCGTCCACTGTCTGACGGCCTTATGATGGAAAGGGTTCCCCTTCAAGAACTTTTCCAAAGGTGGTGGGGTACGGGCCAACTGGGCGGGACGTCCTGCATCTGCTCGGCCAGCGTGGCCAGACACAACCTTCTCAGTGTGGGGACTGTCACTACCTTTGGTATCAAACCCCAAACTTACTCCATTTGATTACACGGCTTGCGGTTGTAACAGACAGAGCTGCAGCGTTTCAATTTACACTCATCTGAAGTTCCCTTGAACCACCCCTTTATATAACTATCTTGGCTCAAATTTAGAATCTGACTACTTTCTATGAGATTTAAACCTTTGTTGATCCGGGTCAGTAAAAATTCTCCGAACATCTTCAGCTGGTGGGAACTCGAGGGTCTCGGTGGACAAGGCGGCCAATCAGTGATTCGGGCCAATCAGTGATTCTGGCACTGGACACATTTCCCTCTTTAATTCGGCCTTTTGTTTGGAAGAGCCCTGGACTATGATGGGTGTAAACCTTAACCTTCTGACCTCCAATGATGTGGAGGGAATTAGAGAGGGCGCAATACATTGGAAGTACCTGCCTTGCTCATTCTGTGTAGTTCAGCTCAGCTCCCTGGAAAGGAGTCGATGTAAAATTAATGGGATTGGTCTCAGCATGATGGACCCACCCAAGCATGGCGACGGAACTCTCAGATCGGGAACGGGGATAAAGGGCACAGTCCTTTGTATAATGGGGGCGGCAAGCATCGGACCAATAAGAAGTCTAGAATTAAGGGTGGGGATGATGTTGGAGTGGCTCTCTGTCACTGCCGTTCAACTCCCGCTCGAAGTAGCCCATACAGGGGAGCGGCAATTTCCATTTAGTCAGAGATAAAATCCCCACACAACCTGTCATACCCAGAAAAAAAGTGCAGGGAGGTCTCATCTGTGGGCCGTGCTAAGGAGGTGATAACCTTGACTTTATCCTGGTTCACAGACCGGGACCATGCGTCTGGGATGACACCAAGGAAATTGATCTGCGATTCCGGAACCAGTTCCAGTGAGTAAACATTGCTGCACAGCAGCTCAGAGAGGAAACGATCTCCGGAACTCCCCACTGGAGTTTGAAAATACGTTAATATTTTACCAGTTAGTAACGGTCCGGGTGTTGGTCCATTATTATTCTGTTCTGGTCAAAACAAATGTCCCAATGAACAGGACGCTGTCTGACCCTGACAGCTCACCCTCAGTCCATCCCACCGGGCAGTGTGTTTGATGGGAAATAATCATCAACCGAAAATGAGGATTTGATTTTATTCATTTCAGGATTAAACATTTAATATTGAAACGATATTATTTCCAGACTAATAACAGCAAAGCGTTTCATGTTAGACTCGCATCTTGCATCATTTCACAACACCACATTTGTCGGCTAAAATATAATTCCTGTCTGGTATTTACAAATTCATTTGAAGTATTGGATTGATATCAGTTACTTCAGTGAACTTATTGATGTCAATGGATAGTACAATCAGGCGCGGTGAATAACGGGCGCCCGATCCGCTACCGCCCGTCGACTCCACTGCCAAACCGGAAAATCTACTCTAATTAATCTTTATTTAATTTCTGATGAAAAGTCTTCAGACGTTTCTATGATTTAACTAATCTAACAATTAGATTCAGTGGGTATTTCACCCCGTTCTTCAGCTCCTCTCTGAATTTAGTCTGGGTCACAGCATAAATACACGTGTTGGTGCAGGAACTGAGAAGTTGAAGCATGAATCCGACTGACTCAATGTCACTGGCCGGATAGTACTGGGCGTTTGTTATACGCAGAGAGATAAAATAAAAAATGAATGTGCTCCATAACAATATAAAACTGCCTGATATACTGAAGAGTAAAATGATGGATTTCCTTCGGTTCTCAATCTCTGGATCCTTCTGATTTTCTCCATTGCTGCGGCCCCGGAGTCCCCTGCGGACTCTACTGGCCGATAAAATGTGCCTGGCGGTGAGAACATTGAACAGCAATATCAGAATGAATGGGAGACAAGGCATTAACACAAGATTAAACAAGTCAAAGGCTTCCCATGCGGGTGAAGTAAAAAAGGCCGTTTTCCAGACACAACCCCGGGGTACATTGTCCATTATATATTCCGGACCAAATACAAAGTACCAGGGAATGTTCAGTAAACAGCTCAGCGCACTCACCACCGCGATAAAAGCAGCCGCCGTTTTCTCGGTGCAATATTTTGTTTTCAGCTTCTGACAACAAATGGCCACAAATCGATCAAAGGTGAAAATCACTGTGAACCAGACAGAGGCCGCTGTGGCTGCTACACTCAGGATGACAATGAGACGGCACACGGGGGTAATGGTCAAAAATGAAACTGGGAAATAAATATCAGCAATGCGCTTCATTATGACATCGGTGATAACGACGAGGAGATCGGCCGCCGCCATTCCCACCAGGTAGCGAGTGATACATTTGGAGAGTCCGCACTTTCCTCGGGACAGGATCACAATCGCCACCAAGTTAACTGTGAGAGAGAGAAAACGAAGCAGAGAAATTACTGATCAGACCTGGAGACAAAGGTGCAGTTTGAAAGGATCTGGGGTGAAATTTCCAGCTTTGTTGCTGCATCAAATGTTGGAAACTGGTTAACAGACCTGGGCAGGGCTTTCGGGCAGAGAATTGTTTTTAAACACAACTGTCAGTAATCAATTGGGAAATTGATACAGGAAGTAAATAAAGTGAGCATCGCATTACCTGGAAGAGCCGAGTGAGGGCGCAGTTCCAGCGGGAAAGGGAAAAGTGGCTTCATGTGCCGATTACATCCGGTTTTGCGTTCCAGACAGAAGGGAAAGTGATCCATGGTCGAGAAGGGACACGGGAAGATGCATCTGGTTTGTTGCTCTGGGCGGAGAGAGACGACAGGGGCTCGCACAAAACGGGAAAGACCGAGATCCGCCACGGTGAGTTTTAGATTTCGGATCGGACTGGAAGAGGCAGCTGGAGACGGAGGCAGTGAGTGAGATTGGGAGGGTGACAAAAAAAGGACATGGAGGAGGTGGAGGGGAGTCAGCAGCATATGGTTTGGAAAACGGGTCAACTGAAGCAAACGGGTGAGGAGACAGAGGATTCAGTGCAGTGGGAGGAGAGGCTGAGATTCACAGGGAGAGACTGCAGCAGAGTGTTAGAGGAAATCGAATCGATAGGTCCCAGTAACACAATCCAATTACGAAGTGCAACCATTATTTTTGAGTGATTATTGTATGCACTCTCTCTGCTCTCTTTCTCAAAGCCGCTTTTCACATCGGAGTAAATCCTAACATCCTGCGCCTGCTTTCTCTTCACCAGCCCCATGTTCCAACGATCGTGTTCTTAATGTCAGTTTGATAAATGGTTAAGTCTCTGTGAACGGTTTAATATTTCTACAGATCATCCCGTTCTCCACCTGTTCACCTACACTGCTCACTTCATCGACAATGCATGGGATAAACAGAGTCGAATGCCTCTTCCAGATTTTATTCAAAATAAATTAAATTCCTATAACTGTAATTAAAAAGTACAGCGTTAGATGGCGGCATTGTTCAATTAACGAAACGCCAAAACGACCGCTGCTGCTGAAGATCTAAAGATAAATAGAAGGGCTCATGATTCCAACAGATAAAACGGAAACTGATACAACACAACATCAAAACATTGCATTTTACAGTGAATTCATCCTCAGTGAAGCAGAGAATGAGATGTGAAAGAATCAGCAGCAAACACAGTTCAGTAACCAAACATTTGATGCGGCGTCAGATATACACAGAATGAAATAATATTTCATAACTGTGATAGCCAATAAATACATTGAAATCCCAGTTAAACTGAAACATGTTATTGGGGAGGGAGGACATTGCGCTGCCTCCTTGTAAAACTGAGACCGTGAGCTGTCTCATTATCAATCACTGAAAACACATTGATGAAAAAATATTCCAAGACAGGTTAGTTCCAAAACATGAAACTGTTAACAGCTCCTGATGGCCTGATACCAGCTCTTAGCCCAGACACCCGATTCCAATACATTCAGTACAGAGAATAATCCAGTAACAATGCCAGGTTTGGATATCCAAGATCGTAACATCTGTCATGCAGCTGCTACAAGAAAAAAGAGCAGTCACTTCGCACAGAACAGTCCACTGTGTAATACATGATGGAAGAAAAAAGAATGCCAAGTACAGCAGCAGAGTTAATATCGATTAACACCATTAAGAGCTGAGATAATGGCTTACCTGGAACTCCAATGGCTGCAAGAACAGGATAATAAATGCATTCTATCGGATACATTACTGAATATCCCATTTCTTTGAGAAGCAGTGACTTCTGTTGGCATGAAAACCGCAGCTCCGGCAGGCAGTCTGAGTGGATTCATTATAGCGATCCCTGATTTATACAGGGGGTAAATCTCCACTGACACGGTTATACCCCTGATCATTGCTATTCGTTACAGTCATTTGAACAAACACATTACATCAGCAGCTTTGGCTCCGATGTAAATGATGATGTGGGTAAATCAAAAACATCTCAAAGTCCAGGGCATTATCTTAATGAGATCTCTCTCAGGAATAAAGTTAAAAGCTCTGCTCAGAAAGGACTGGTCCAACAACAATGAGCGGCTTCATTTACAGTTTTCATATAATTGTATTGATCATGTTCACTCCTGCCGATTCATTTAAAAATTTTACCGATTTCTCCACATTGTACATTGAATCCAGGTACAAAAGCAAACCCGTTTCACTCAGTTCCTGCAGGTTCCCAGTTGAAATAGGGATTTTGAGTCTCTGACACGAAGACAGCCTCTAAAAGGGACCCCATCCTTTCAGGCAGTGTTTCGCAACCTCTGTTCAAAAAAAATATCCTTCTCATTTCCCCTCTAGTTGTTTTGCCAATTATTTTAAACCTATGACCTCTGGTTACCAATCCAGTTGCCAGAGTACACAGTTTTCACTATTCGCTCTATAAAAAACTCTCATTATTTTGAACACCTCTATTAGGTCTCCCCTTAACCTTCCCTGATCTAAGGAGAACAATCCCAGCTTCTCCAATCCCTCCACATAACTGAAGTCACTCATCCCTGGCATCACCCTGGTAAATCTCCTTTGTACCCTCTCCAAGGCCTTGACATCCTTCTTAAACTGTGGTGCGCAGTGTTGTACACAATACTCCAGCTGAGGCCTAACCAGTCTTTGGTAAAGATTTAACATGGCTTCCCTATTTGTGTATTCAATGCCACTATTTACAAACCCATGTATCCCATACGCTTTCTTAAGCGCCTTATCAACTTGTCCTGCCACTTTCAAAGATTTGTGAATACACGCCCCCAGGTCCCTCTGCTCTTCCACCAACCTCAAAATAATATATTGAGTTACATAGAAACTACAGCACAGAAACAGGCCATTCGGCCCAATTGGTTTATGCCAGCCTTCATGCTCCACACGAGCCTCCTCCCTCCCTACTTCATCTAACCCTGTCAGGATACCTTATTCCTTTCTCCCTCTTGTGCTTATTTAGCTTCCCCTTTAATGCATCTACGTTATTTGCCTCAACCACTCCCTGTGACAGCGTATTCCACATTCTTGCCACTCTTTGGATAAAGAAGTTTCTCCTGAATTCCCTGATTGGATTTTTTTTTATTTATTCGTTCATGGGATGTGGGCGTCGCTGGCAAGGCCGGCATTTATTGCCCATCCGTAACTGCCCTTGAGAAGGTGGTGGTGAGCCGCCTTCTTGAACCGTTGCAGTCCGTGTGGTGACGGTTCTCCCACAGTGCTGTTAGGAAGGGAGTTCCTGGATTTTGACCCAGTGACGATGAAGGAACGGCGATATATTTCCAACTCGGGATGGTGTGTGACTTGGAGGGAAACGTGCAGGTGGTGATGTTCCCATGTGCCTTCTGCTCTTGTCCTTCTAGGTGGGAGAGGTCGCGGGTTTGGGAGGTGCTGTCGAAGAAGCCTTGGCGAGTTGCTGCAGTGCATCCTGTGGATGGTACACACTGCAGTCACTGTGCGCCGGTGGTGAAGGGAGTGAATGTTTAGGGTGGTGGATGGGGTGCCAATCAAGCGGGCTGCTTCATCTTGGATGGTGTCGAGCTTCTTGAGTGTTGTTGGAGCTGCACTCATCCAGGCAAGTGGAGTGTATTCCATCACACTCCTGACTTGTGCCTTGTAGATGGTGGAAAGGCTTTGGGGAGACTTCCCTTATATTTATGAACTCTAATTTTGGCCTCCCTCACAAGAGGAAACATTTTGTCTACACTACCAAACCTTATCACGATCTGAGGAAAGAGTCCCAGCGTGTTCATCCTTTCTTGATCAGGATAGCCTCTCAGTTCTGGTATCATCCTTGGGAATCTTTTTTGCACCGGCTCCAATGCATCTATATCCTTCCTGTAATATGGAGACCAGAACTGTACACAATACTCCAATTGTGGCCTTGCCAAGGCTCCACACAAGTTCAGCACAACTTCTTTGCTTATCAATGCTATCCCTCTAGAATTGTACCCCACAGCTTGATTTGCCTTTTTAACCTGCGTCGCAACTTTTAATGATATGTGTATCTGTGCTCCAATACTTCATTAAAATTTCAAAATCTACTTTATTTCTTAAAATTTAAGGGTACACACATTTCAATGTAAATGTCACAATTGCCTTTCAAAACAATACAGATCTTGCACACTATGACCTCATTACCTCAATTCAAAACACTGTCCATATCTTCGAGTACATTCTGTACAATACAAGGTGAAATGGCCTTACACAGTGGCCTTTACTCATAAAGCCTTTGTGTAGGCTGCAATTCACTTCAGTGCGTCCCTCAGCACATAACCCTGGACCTTGGAGTGTGCCAGTCGGCAACACTCGGTGTGGACAGCTCCGTCAGCTGGAAGACCAGCAGGTTTCTGGCAGACAAAAGAGCCTCCTTCACCGAGTTGATGGTCTTCCAGCAGCAGTTGATATCTATCTCGGTGTGCATCCCGGGGAACTGCCCGTAGAGCACGGCGTCCTGTGTTACTGAGGTGTTGAGGATAACATAAGAACATAAGAAATAGGAGCAGGAGTAGGCCAATCGGCCCCTCGAGCCTGCTCCGCCATTCAATAAGATCATGGCTGATCTGATCCTAACCTCAAATCTAAATTCATGTCCAATTTCCTGCCCGCTCCCCGTAACCCCTAATTCCCTTTACTTCAATGAAACTCTATTTCTGTTTGAAATTTATTCAATGATGTAGCTTCCACAGCTTCCTGGGGCAGCAAATTCCACAGACCTACTACCCTCTGAGTGAAGAAGTTTCTCCTCATCTCAGTTTTGAAAGAGCAGCCCCTTATTCTAAGATTATGCCCCCTAGTTCTAGTTTCATCCATCCTTGGGAACATCCTTACCGTATCCACCCGATCAAGCCCCTTCACAATCTTATATGTTTCAATAAGATCGCCTCTCATTCTTCTGAACTCCAATGAGTAGAGTCCCAATCTACTCAACCACTCCTCATATGTTAGCTCTCGGACAATTCTTAGGAATCTTACAACACCAGGTTATAGTCCAACAGTTTTATTTGAAAATCACAAGCTTTCGGAGGCTTTCTCCACCTGACGAAGGAGAAAGCCTCCGAAAGCTTGCAATTTTCAAATAAAACTGTTGGACGATAACCTTGTGTTGTAAGATTCCTTACATTTGTCCACCCCAGTCCATCACCAGCATCTCCACATCATGGACAATTCTTAACAGACTTCTCTGCCCATCACGACGCTCAGATTCTTTTTTAAAAAAAGCTTCCCTGATAGTTCCCATTGTTACTGTTAGTATTGGAAGGAAAACTCATGCTCCCGCCGAAACGGTTTTCCCAACTTAACGGACTGGGTTTAGCACCTTGTCCGTCCGAGGCACTTAGTTTCACTCAATCCACATTATCTCCGATGCTGCAGTGGCCAGTTTATAAGATCGATTCAGACTCGACACCAATAGGTTGCGATTAATCCTTTATTGGATATAAACAAGTATCAACACACACAATGTTTAAGGCCATAGTATTAATAAGAAGGACACGGTACTAACTGTTAGTCTTGCTTTGGATAGAAGCTGTAACCCTCGGGTGGCTGCTTATCCGTCTCTCTCTCTCTCTCGTCGGCCTGTCCATCTATAAATTCAAATGTAAAACGAGAATTGTTTACACCAATCATTTCATGCAAACTCTCCCTGATCTTTATTTGTTATTCACATTCCTATCAGAAATGCTTATGGTCTGTGCGGACACAAGACCCCAATATCTCGACATGCCCAAGGTCGATATATTCTCAACATAGTCGCAACACATTCACAATGTCGCCTGTTATCTTCTGCAAAATGTTTGAACCCTGCAATATAAGCAGCTTCCAGCATCACCTCGCTCAGTCTGACCTTCTGTATTCTGGGTAAGTTTTAACTCGGCCATTTCATGATCCTCAGCGACAATCCTTCGATTCCCAGAGATATTATGTTTATAAGCGGGTGTTGATTATGCATTAAGATGCCGAATGTAAACGTGAGTGGTTTCTATGGTTTATATTTTGAAAACTCTTAATCTAAATGTACGCTCTATTTGCTGAAAATGCCTCATCTTACACCAAGGAGTCTCTTCCCCCTCTCCCACCCGCCGCCCACGGAAAGATGAATCTTCTGAGGCTCCACAGCATTAATTTGGCCTGGAGCAGGACGTCATCTCACGGTCACCTCAGCAGCTCAGCTCATAGCAGCCTCCGACTGACCGGAATGTGTGACGGTGCAATGTCGAGAGAGCAATCCGAGTTCTCGGTCCTGTTTGACGCTCTGTCATTCATACAACTCACTTTATGATTCAGAGGCTGGAGTTCAGCGGAAATGCGTTTAGAATACACAGAGGTGAGAATAGGCTGGATGTTTGGAGGTTCTTCATTTCCCAGAGAGCAGTGAGTCTCTGGAATGCATTGCGAGCCGGTTTGGTCTGTGCAGACTCTCTCTTTCTGCCTTCTCGAGGGATCTGAATCGGTTCTTGACTGGGTCAGAGATCGCATCACATGGAAGGTGAGTGGTTTTACAGTTAACCGACACATGGTCACTGTCATGTCCTGGACTGGTTTCGATCGTCTGAAGATGTCGGGCAGGAATTTTCCAGAAATTGGCCCTGTATTTTTTTCTGGTTTGTAACCGCTCCCAGGAGATTACATGTTTCCGGTGGGTGGGGCGGGTGGTGTCGGTAGGAAGTGTCCAGTCACGATGCTCCGGGCATGTGAGGCAGGATTGATGAACCAGCTGGTCTATTCCTGACCATGATGTCCGTCAGTCACCTCAGTTCGTCAAGGTGTTTTTTGTGAAGTGATCTTTAAACACAAACTCACACCTGGCCCTCTGTAGTGAAATGAGACTCAATGCTCTCCACGCCTCACCTTGCCCTCCTCTGAAGCTGGAGGACTCGAAATATTCTTGCCGGCCTCTGCTACAATGTGCCTGATGACGAAGGGGATAATCTCCGAAAGCTTGTGATTTTAAAATAAAATTGTTGGACTATAACCTGGTGTTGTAAGATTCCTTACAATGTGCCTGAGCATTTCTGGTCCCGTCCAACCGTAAGCGAAGTGACTGATAACGGGAGCGTTCGAAAAATGCGCCCTGAAATAGGAAGGGTGGTTACAGCACGGTTCAAGGAACCTCTCCCCCCTTTCCCAGCATTTCCTCTCAACTCCCCCTTTCTCATTAGACTAAGTGCCGAGGCCTGGTTTCTTCCGTTCACCCACAGTCGCATCAGGTCCGCATTCTTCATTTTTAACTGTCTGCTTGGAGCAGAAAACTAGATGATTTTAAGCCCAGTGTATGAAGTGTCAGCACCCACCAGACCAGCCGGCAATGCATTCCAGAGACTAACTACTCTCTGGGAAATGAAGAACCGCCTAATATCCAGACTATTCTTCCCTCTGTGTGGTCCAAACGCCTGTTCCCTGCTCCTCCCCAATCTTTGAAACTGGAAATAATCCATCACGTGGTTGACCCACCATGGGTGGTCGCATGAAATGAGGACAATCAGTTCTTCTTTCCTTGGGGAGCTGTTTATTTCATCTGGGGATGCAGCTCAGTGGTAGAGCGCATGTCCTGGGTTCAATCCCCAGCATCTCCAAAAATATTTTTCATCAGAATTACGCACGGAAAGGCGAATCGCGCTTTCTGAGCGCAGCGAGTTCCAACTTTTGAGGCTCCACAAGTATTAAATTGTCTCGGAGCAGGACTTGATTTCACGGGGTCCTCAGCAGCTCAGCTCATAGATGCCGCCGGCTGACCGGAATGTGTGACGGTGCAATGTCGAGCGAGCAGTCCCAGCTCTTGTTTGACAATGTGTCATTCATCCATCTCACTTTATGATTCAGAGGTTGGATGTCAGCCTCGTCACTGACTATTGGCAATGGTATTTTTTTTTATTTCCGCTGACTTTTTTGTTGGAAAGTTCAAAGTAAAGAGGAGCAGAAACCCCGTGAACTGAAGCAGAGGTTGAACATTGTGAGCACGTGGTATGACTGAGCATCTCGTTGTCCGGAGAGACGGAGCGGAAATCTCAATTGTTTATTCTAAAGTGAAGCTAACTTGACTGTGGGGATGTAGCTCAGTGGTAGAGCGCATGCTTTGCATGTATGAGGTCTCGGGTTTAATCCCCGGCATCTCCAAATGCTTTATGTTTCCAATTTTGAAAAGACCCTCTTGTCCTCACCTCACCTTCACACACAAGGACAGGAAAGGGTTTCTTTTCGTCGAGAAAAACCGAACGCTCTGCTCACGATAAAATTCAATGGAAGCACGCACGCGCCTTTGAAATGGCTCCCATCCCGGGGCTGGAGAGCGGGCCCAGTAATAATAACAGAGAAAATAGGATCACAAGTCGGCCATTGGGCCTCCGAGCCTGCTCCGCCATTATATACGATCATGGCTAATCCTCCATCTCAATGCCATAGTCCCGCTCTCTCTCCATACGCTTTGATGCCTTCTGTGTGTAGAAATCTGTCTTTCTTAAATATATTCAGTGACTTCGCCTCCACAGCCTTCTGTGGTGGAGAATTCCACAGGTTCACCACCCTCTGAGTGAAGAAATAGATTATTCCCAGTTTCACAGATCGGGGAGGAGCAGCGGACAGGCGTTCAGACTACACAGAGGTAGGAATAGTCTGGATGTTAGGCGGTTCTTATTTTCCCAGAGAGTATTGAATCTCTAGAATGCTTTGCGGGCTGGTGTGGTGGGTGCTGACTCTCTCTTTGCCTTCTGGATGGATCTGGACCAGTTCTTGACTGAGGCAGAGATCGCATCATATAGAAGGTGAGTTGTTTTACAGTTAACCTACACATGGTCAGTGTGATCCACTGGACTCGATTCGATCGCCTGAAGGAGTCGGGGAGGAATTTCCCAGAATTTCCCCTCCTTATTGGCGCTGGGTTTGTTTCTAGTTTGTCGCCGCTCCCAGGAGATTACATGTTTCCGGTGGGTGGGGCGGGTGGTGTCGGTAGGAAGTCTCCAGTCACGATGCTCCAGGCATGTGGGGTCGGATTGATGAACCAACTGGTCTTTTCCTGACCATCATGTCCGTCTGTAACCTCAGCTGGTCAAGGTGTTTTCAGTGAAGTGATCTTTAAACACAAAACCACACCTGGGGCAAGTCCTGCATCCGTCTACAGTGAAATTATCCTCAATGCTGTCTGTGTCTCACCTTACCCTCCTCTGAAGCTCAGGGACTCGAAATATTCTTGCCGGCCTCTGCCACAATGTGTCTGAGGATTTCTAGTCCCGTCCAACCGTAAGCAAAGTGACTGATAACGGGAGCGTTCGAAAAATGTGCCATGAAATCGGAAGGATGGTTACAGCACAGCCAAAGGAGGCACTCCCCGTCTCCCAGCATTTCTTCTCAACGCCCCCTTTCTCATTGCTCTGAGTGCCGAGATCTGGTTTCTTCCGTTCACCCACAATTACATCAGGTCCGCAAACTTCGTGTTTAATTGTCTGGTCGGAGCAGAAAAGGAGATGAATTGAAGACCAAGAAAAAAACCTTATGTGGCCCCATCAAATGAAGGAGATCAGCTCTTCGTTGGAATGTGGTTCTATCTGGGGGTATAGCTCAGTGGTAAAGCGCGTGCTTTGTATGTATGAGATCTTGGGTTCAATCCCCCGCATCTCCAAAACTCTTTTTTCACCAGAATGACCCACAGAAAGGCGAATCTTGATTTCAGAGTGCCGAGAATTTTTACCTCTGAGGCTCCACAAGCATGAAATAGCCCCTGAGCAGGATTTCATCTCACGGTCTCCTCAGCAGCTCAGTTCACAGCAGCCGCCGACTGATCGGAATGTGTGACGGTGCAATGTCCAGCGATCAGTTCATTGAATCATAGAAGTTACAACATGGAAACAGGCCCTTCGGCCCAACATGTCCATGTCGCCCAGTTTATACCACTAAGCTGGTCCCAATTGCCTGCACTTGGCCCATATCCCTCTGTACCCATCATACCCATGTAACTGTCCAAATGCTTTTTAAAAGACAAAATTGGACCCGCCTCTCCTACTGCCTCTGGCAGCTCGTTCCAGACACTCACCACCCTTTGAGTGAAAACATTGCCCCTCTGGACCCTTTTTATCTCTCCCCTCTCACCTTAAATCTATGTCCCCTCGTTATAGACTCCCCTACCTTTGGGAAAAGATTTTGACTATCTACCTTATCTATGACCCTCATTATTTTATGGACTTCTATAAGATCACCCCTAAACCTCCTACTCTCCAGGGAAAAAAGTCTCAGTCTATCCAACCTCTCCCTATAAGTCAAACCATCAAGTCCTGGTAGCATCCTAGTAAATCTTTTCTGCACTCTTTCTAGTTTAATAATATCATTTATATAATAGGGTGACCAGAACTGTACACAATATTCCAAGTGTGGCCTTACTAATGTCTTATACAACTTCAACAAGACATCCCAACTCCTGTATTGAATGTTCTGACCAATGAAACCAAGCATGCTGAATGCCTTCTTCACCATCCTATCCACCTGTGACTCCACTTCCAAGGAGCTATGAACCTGTATTCCTAGATCTCTTTGTTCTATAACACTCCCCAACGCCCTACCATTAACGGAGTAGGTCCTGGCCCGATTCGATCTCCCAAAATGCATCACCTCACATTTATCTAAATTAAACTCCATCTGCCATTCATCGGCCCACTGGCCCAATTTATCAAGATCCCGTTGCAATCCTAGATAACCTTCTTCACTGTCCACAATGCCACCAATCTTGGTGTCATCTGCAAACTTACTCACCATGCCTCCTAAATTCTCATCCAAATCATTAATATAAATAACAAATAACAGCGGACACAGCACCGATCTCTGAGGCACACCGCTGGTCACAGGCCTCCAGTTTGAAAAAACAACCCTCTACAACCACCCTCTGTCTTCTGCTGTCAATCCAATTTTGTATCCAATTGGCTACCTCACCTTGGATCCCGTTAGATTTAACCTTATGTAACAACCTACTATGCGGTACCTTGTCAAAGGCTTTGCTAAAGTCCATGTAGACCACGTCTACTGCACAGCCCTCATCTATCTTCTTGGTTACCCCTTCAAAAAACTCAATCAAATTCGTGAGACATGATTTTCCACTCACAAAACCATGCTGACTGTTCCTAATTAGTGCCTGCCTCTCCAGATGCCTGTAGATCCCGTCTCTCAGAATACCCTCTAACAACTTACCCACTACAGATGTCAGGCTCACCGGTCTGTAGTTCCCAGGCTTTTCCCTGCCGCCCTTCTTAAACAAAGGCACAACATTTGCTACCCTCCAAAGAACGGCGACCAGAAACAGAAATTTTGGTCGGCACAGCCCGAGGAAACTCACCTCTCTCCCAGACTTTCTTCGCGATGCTCCCTTTCTCATTTCTCTGAGTGACGAGAACTGGTTTGTTCTGTTCACCGACCGGGTACGGTAGTATAGTGGTTAGTTTACTAGACTAGTAATCCAGAGGCCTAGACTAATAATCCGGAGTTATGAATTCAATTTTGTATCCAATTGGCTACCTGACCTTGGATCCCGTGAGATTTAACCTTATGTAACAACCTACCATGCGGTACCTTGTCAAAGGCTTTGCTAAAGTCCATGTAGACCACGTCTACTGCACAGCCCTCATCTATCTTCTTGGTTACCCCTTCAAAAAACTCAATCAAATTTGTGAGACATGATTTTCCACTCACAAAACCAAGCTGACTGTTCCTAATCAGTCCCTGCCTCTCCAGATGCCTGTAGATCCTGTCTCTCAGAATACCCTCTAACAACTTACCCACTACAGATGTCAGGCTCACCGGTCTGTAGTTCCCAGGCTTTTCCCTGCCGCCCTTCTTAAACAAAGGCACAACATTTGCTACCCTCCAAAGAACGGCGACCTGAAACAGAAATGCTGGTCGGCACAGCCCGAGGAGACTCACCTCTCTCCCAGACTTTCTTCGCAACGCTCCCTTTCTCATTTCTCTGAGTGACGAGACCTGGTTTCTTCTGTTCACCCAGCGGGTAAGATAGTATAGTGGTTAGTTTACTAGACTAGTAGTCCAGAGGCCTAGACTAATAATCCGGAGTTATATAATCCGGAATTCAATTTGAATTAATTAAAAATTGAATTAATTAAATCAAATCTGGAATTTAAATACTAATACCAGGTCCGCCTACCTCAAGGGTCTGAAAAGAGGAAATGCTTTTCAGCCAAGGAAATCCTCGGGTGGCCTTAGGAAAGTGAGGCACTCAGTCCTTTTACACTTGGTTAGAGGTCGTTATTATCTGGTGATGGAGCTCAGTGATAGACCGCATGCTTCCCGTGTATGAGGTCTCAGGTTCTGTGCCCAAACACTTTACCTTTTGAATTCTGGTCAGTCGGCGGCTGTTATGAGCTGAGCTGCTGAGGGGACCGTGAGATGAAGTCCTGCTTCGGGACAATTGAATGTTTGTCTCAGAAGTTGGAACTCGCTTCCCTGTGAAAGCACGATTCGTCTTTCTGTGGGACATTCTGGTGAAAATAAATGGTGGAGATGTTAGATATTGAACCCAGAAATGTATACACGCAAAGCAGGCGCTATACCACTGAGCTACAACCCCGAATCCAATAGAACTATAACCAAGGGTATAAGGACTGAGTGTGCATTGTCTTAAGACCACCCAATGATTTACTGGGCTTAAAATCAACTTTTCTTGTGCTCCAAGCGGACAACAGTCACCTCGTCACGTAGCAGACGGTTGGACGGGACTAGAAATTCTCAGGCACTTTGGAGCAGAGGCCTGCAAGAATATTTCGAGTCCTTGAGCTTCAGAGGAGAATGACGCGAGATGCAGAAATATTGAGTCTCGTTTTACTAAAGTCAGACGCAGGACATGAGCCAGGTGAGGGTTTGTGTGATGATCGCTTCATTGAAAACACATTGACGAGCTGGGGATGTGGACGAACATACGGAAATGACGGGCAGTAAAAGACCAGCTGGTCCATCAAGCCTGCCCCTCACTCGTGATTGCTGGAGCATCATTACTGACACTGACTCCCCCTCACCCCGCCCGCAGACATGTAATCTCCTGAGAGAGGAAAAGATCCTGAGAAAAATCCAGGGCCTTTAAAGGATAGAATACACTGGAAAATTCCTCCCCGACCTCCTCAGGTGATCAAAACCAGTCCAGCAGATCACATGGATCGTAATTAAGTTAAATGTAAATCCTCTTACCTTTCATATGTTAAGCCCTCTGCTCCAGCCCAAAAATCGGTTCAGCTCCCGGGAGAAGGCAGACTCCCTGGAGAGTCAGCACCCCCACCCCAGCCAGCAACGCATTCCAGAGGCCCACGACTCATTGGGAAAAGAAGAACCGCCTATCATCCAGCCTATTCCTACCTCTGCG
Source organism: Heptranchias perlo (assembly GCF_035084215.1). NCBI lineage: Eukaryota > Metazoa > Chordata > Chondrichthyes > Hexanchiformes > Hexanchidae > Heptranchias > Heptranchias perlo. The sequence continues at coordinate 5,262,470 of NW_027139623.1, read as the reverse complement.
TCGTCTAAACTCTTGTCCCAGGTCCTCCCCAATCTGTCAAAGTGGAATAATCTCTCACAGGGCCCGCAATCCAGCCCTGGGTTCGGAACCATTGATACGGTGCGTGCGCTCTTCCACTGAATGCTATCCTGTGCCGAGCATTAGGTTTTTCTCGAGGTAACGAAAGTCTTGCCTGTCCTTGTGTTTGAAGGTGAGGCGAGTCCAAGAGGATCTTTTCTCTATTGTATCCAAAATTCGAAACATCAATAGTGATCAGGATAGTAGCAGACTTCAGGAGGACATAAACAGACTGATGAAATGGGCAGACACGTGGGAGTTGCAATTTAATTTGGATAAGTGTGAATTGATTCACTTTAGGAAGAACCACATGTAGAGGCAGTAGACTCTAAATGGTACTATTTTGAGGGGGTGCAAGAGCAGAGGGACCTAAGGGTATATGTTCATAAATCTTTGAAGGCGACTGGGAAAGTTGATAAGGTTGTTATGAAAGTGAATGGGACTTTGGTTTTGTAAATAGGGACATTGAATACAAAAACAGTGAAGTCACGCTGAACCTTTACAAATCACTGGTTAGGCCTCAGCTGGAGTATTGTGTACAATTCTGGGCACCACACTTTAGGGAGGATGTCAAGGCATTGGAGAGGGTACAGAGGAGGTTTACTGGGATGAAACCAGGGATGAGGGTCTTCAATTACGTGGAGAGATTGGAGAATCTAGGATTGTTCTCCTTAGAGCAGTGAAGTTTAAGGGGAGACCTAATAGAGGTATTCAAAATAATAAGGGGTTTTGGTAGAGCAATTAGGGAGAAACTGGTTTTTACTGGCAAGTGGGTCCCTAACCTTGGATTGAGAGCTGGCTGGAAGGCCATAGGCTGAAAATAGTTATAGATGGATTTGGATCTGTTTGGAGACCGGTCACCAGTGGTGTCCCGCAGGGGTCGGTGTTAGGAACAATGCTCTTTACTATTTTTATTAATGATCTCAATGTAGGTGTTGGAGGCACGATTTGCAGATGATACTAAGATTTGTACGAGTGTCAGGCCTGTAGACGATTCTCGACTGTTTCAGTTGCACCTTGATGTGTTGGGTGTTTGGGCTCCTGACTGGTTCTAAATAGAGCATAGAGGTCTATTTATACCCCAGCTCCCTATTCTCTTTACCTATCATATCACGGCACATATGAGCACTGCCGTGATGTGATAGTTAAAGAGAATAGGGATCTGGGGTCTATTTGTAGGACATCGGAACAAAGGAACAGAGGAACCAGAGTGGGCATTCAGCCGCACGGGCCTGTTCCGCCATTCCATTACATCATGGCTGATCTGTATCTTAACTCCATCTCCCCGCATTGGTTCCAGAACTCTGAATACCCTTGCCTAACAAAATTCTATAAATCTCAGCTCTGAAAGTTTCAATTGACCTCCATCGTCAACAGCTTTTGGGAGAGAGAGTTCCTGATTTCCACTAACCTTCTTGTGAAGAAGTGTTTCCTCACATCAACCTGAGCAGCCTAGCTCTAATTTTAAGGATATGTCCTTGTTCTACATTCCCCCCACCCTGAGGAATGCAGCATGTCTATTTATCCTATCGCATCCGTTAATCATCTTGAACATCTCAATTAGATCTCCCCTTCATCTTCTATATTCAAGGCAATACAAGCATCGCTTATGCAACTCATCATTTAATACTTTGAGCCACGGTATCATTCTAGTGAATTTGCCCCGCACCCCCTCCAAGGCCAATATATCCTTCCTGAGATTCGGTGCCCATTACTGAATGCAGTACTTCAGATGGGGCATCACCAGATCTCTGTACGGCTGTGACATAACCTCCACCCTTTTGTATTCCAGCCCCTTTGAGATAAAGGCCAACATTCCATTAGCCTTTTTAATTAATTTTTGTACCTGTACACTAGCTTTTACTGATTCCTGTACTTGGACCCCAAAATCTCTCTGCTCATCCACAGTTCCTAGCTTCTCGCCATTTAGAAAATACTCTGATATATTTTTCTTAGGTCTAAAGTGGATGACCTCACACTTTCCTACGTTGAACTCCAATTGATTACAAAACAACACCTACTATTTTGTCTTTGTACCAGACCTTGGTCAGGACTCTGTTTGAATACTTTGTTCAGTTTTGGTCTTCTCACACGGTGAGTGATATTGAGGCGTTGGAAAGGGTGCAGAGGAGGGCCACTAGATTACTTCCCAATATGAAGTATCTTAGTTGTCAAGATAGGCTAAAGGAGCTGGGATTCTGCAATATAGAGAAGCGTAGACTTAGTGGTGATTTGATCGAGGTGTATAAGATGATAAAGGGAACATATTTTGCTCGAGTAGATAGTTTGTGCCAACTAAATAGGTTTGGGAGGATCAGGGATCTCAATTTTAAGTTTTACAAAGTCAGATCGAGGTTAGATTGTCAGGAAGTGATTCTTTTCCCAGAGAATAGTGAACTTCTGGAACAGACTGCCGGCTCGTGTGGTGGACGCCGATTCGCTGAATTCCTTCAAGCGAGAGCTGGACCTATTTCTGGTTGGGGTGGAGATCACCTGGTCCAAAAAAGTAGGTACTGCATTGAATTATCAGGGCCAGATTGATCTCCGGGGAGGACAAGCTTTCACAGACTCAAAGGTTAGATAACAGGAGGACAGGCAGAAGACATTTTGTTTAAGTCAATCAAAGCGACCCGCTGATGTGGGGAAGTGCTGTATATATTTTATTTTATATTGATAAGATTGAACTGGTGAAGCCAATAATACCGATTGATTAGTGAGTTTACTTGGTGTGAAATGAAGCAGTTTATCGATTGGGATCAGCTTCATCGTAACAAGTGTTTCCTTTCTCCGATTATTGAAAGATTCGTGAGGCGTGTGGCACATGTACAGAAACACGAATATCCAGTTCAGATATCAGGGGGAACTATTGTTACATCTCGGGGTTACACTGTTACATTGTTAGATATTGGATAGGGCAGAAGCAATTATATCCAGTTCAGATTATTAGGGGGAACTATTGTTACATCTCGGGGTTACACTGTTACATTGTTAGATATCGGACAGGGCAAAAACAATTATACCCAGTTCAGATTATCAGGTGGAACTATTGTTACATTCCTGGGTTACATCGCCGTAGTGTTGGAATTGATGCAGTGCAGAAACATGTATATACGGTTCAGATTATAACGGGGGACCATTGTTACATCCCTGGGTTACACTATCGCATTGTTTGATATTGGACAGTGCAGAAACAAGGATATCCTGTTCAGAGTATAAGGGAAATTATTGTCACATCCCTGGTTTACATTGTCGTATTTTTAGATAAAGGGCAGCTCAGAAACATGAATATCCAGTTGAATTTAAAACGGGAACCATTGATGCATCCCTGGGTTACACTATCGTATCGATAGATAGGGGGTAGTGAATAAAAAAGAATATCCAGTTCAGATAATCCTGGGAAATATTGTTAGATCTTTGGGTTATTATTAGATATTGGACAGTGCAGACACACGAATATCCAGTTCAGATTATAAGGGGGAACTTTAATTACATCCCTGGATTACAGTGCCGTATTGTTAGATATGGGGCAGTGCATCGGCCTCTAGGATCTGTACCTATCAGAATAAAATAAACTATATGCAGCACTTCTCTACATCACCGGGTCGTTTGGATTCAAGCAATTCAAAACGTATGCCATGGCAAATATTTTCCAAATGCCCTTTATCTTCATCAATTTCAAATAATATATTCAATTTTCTCTTAAACGATGCAATGGTATAAGTTACAATTGTCTCTTTTCTGCTTTTTCCACTCCTTTTCGTAACACATTCCACGCTCCAAAAAAACTCTGCGTGAAGAATTTACACTTCAACTATTTCATGATGAGCTGAAATTGATGACCCCTTGTCACTGATCCTCACAACCAGAGGAAACATAATTCTCTATTACTCTATCACTGATCCCCACAACCAGAGGATACAGTAATTCTCCATTACTCTATCACTGATCCTCACAACCAGAGGATACCGTAATTCCCTATTACTCTAGCACTGATCCTCACAACCAGAGGATACAATAATTATCTATTACTCTATCACTGATCCTCATAACCAGAGGATACAGTAATTCTCTATTACTCTATCACTGATCCTCACAATCAGAGGATACAGTAATTCCCTATTACTCTAGCACTGATCCTCACAACCAGAGGATACAATAATTATCTATTACTCTATCACTGATCCTCATAACCAGAGGATACAGTAATTCTCTATTACTCTATCACTGATCATCACAACCAAAGGATTCAGTAATTCTCTATTACTCTATCACTGATCCTCATAACCAGAGGATACAGTAATTCTCTATTACTCTATCACAGATTCTCACAACCAGAGGATACAGTAATTCTCTATTACTCTATCACTGATCCTCACAATCAGAGGATACAGTAATTCTCTATTACTCTACCACTGATCCTCACAACCAGAGGATACAGTAATTCTCGATTACTCTATCACTGATCCTCATAACCAGAGGATACAGTAATTCTCTATTACTCTATCACTGATCCCCACAACCAGAGGATACAGTAATTCTCCATTACTCTATCACTGATCCTCACAACCAGAGGATACCGTAATTCCCTATTACTCTAGCACTGATCCTCACAACCAGAGGATACAATAATTATCTATTACTCTATCACTGATCCTCATAACCAGAGGATACAGTAATTCTCTATTACTCTATCACTGATCCTCACAATCAGAGGATACAGTAATTCCCTATTACTCTAGCACTGATCCTCACAACCAGAGGATACAATAATTATCTATTACTCTATCACTGATCCTCATAACCAGAGGATACAGTAATTCTCTATTACTCTATCACTGATCATCACAACCAAAGGATTCAGTAATTCTCTATTACTCTATCACTGATCCTCATAACCAGAGGATACAGTAATTCTCTATTACTCTATCACAGATTCTCACAACCAGAGGATACAGTAATTCTCTATTACTCTATCACTGATCCTCACAATCAGAGGATACAGTAATTCTCTATTACTCTACCACTGATCCTCACAACCAGAGGATACAGTAATTCTCGATTACTCTATCACTGATCCTCATAACCAGAGGATACAGTAATTCTCTATTACTCTATCACTGATCCTCACAACCAGAGGATACAGTAATTCTCTATTACTCTATCACTGATCCTCACAACCAGAGGATACAGTAATTCTCTATTACTCTATCACTGATCCTCACAACCAGAGGATTCAGTAATTCTCTATTACTCTATCACTGATCCTCACAACCAAAGGATACAGTAATTCACTATTACTCTATCACTGATCCTCACAACCAGAGGATACAGTAATTCTCTATTACTCCATCACAGATCCTCACAACCAGAGGATACAGTAATTCACTATTACTCAATCACTGATCCTCACAACCAGAGGGCACACTAATTCTTAATTACTCTATCAAACACCTTCATATTTAAAATTAAAGTCTCTTGTCTATTTCTGTTGAAATAATCCCGGTATTTCAAATCTTTTCACCTATCGTTTCCCTTCCCGGGCCTCATTCGAGAGAATCTGCATTGTGCTCTCTGTGGGTTTATTCTTGTTTCTATAAGGAGGCGTCGAAACTACAGACTGTCCTCTGGAACTACGGGCTTTAACCAAAGATAATAAATAAAAAAGCTTCATCCCAGTCTTCAGCCCGACAGAGCTGTGAAACGGGTTATAACCAAAGAGAAAAAAGACAGATAACTGATAAATCTTCATTCTAGTCATCAGCCCGAGAGAGCAGTGAAACTGGATATAAACAAACAGAAAAAAGGCAAATAACTAAATAAGCTTCACCCTAGTGACTGTCGCTGGTCTCATCTTAAATAGAGAACTCTGTAAAGGCTGCCTCCGCTGTCATTTGCTCCACTTTTGACAGCCGTGCCTTGAGACATATCCTAGCTCCAGAATGCCCTCTATTTCAATGCGATGTCCGTTGATAAACCGAGTTATGATGTTCGAACAAAACAGTGTCCACAAGTACTTGCTAATGTTAATTTATCTCAACAAGTCCGTCTATTATATTAATCTCTTTCTGGTGCAAGAATATTCGCCCAAAAATTACATTTGTTCTTACAGTGGACAACTAATGAACACATTCGAAAGAAAGTCAACAACAACTCGCATTCACAGACCGCCTTTAATGTAATAAACATTCCCAAGGGGCTTCACGGAGTGATGGTTAAACACGGGCACTAAAGTAATAAGAAGATATCAGGAGGACTTGCCAAAATATTGGTCAACGCGTACGTTTAAGGAGGGTGTTAAAGGAGGAGAAACAAATGGAGAGACGGAGGGGATAAGGTTGGTTTTCTCGAGTTGGATTTAGCTGTCTGAAGGAGTGGTCACCAATGGTGGGATGAAGAGATTGGAGGATGGTAAAATATAACAATAACTACTTGTATTTATATAGCGGATTTAACATAGATAAATATCCTGAGCGGATTTACTGAGGTATAATCAGACAAAAATGGACCCCCAGCCAAATAAGGAGATATTAAGGGGATGACAAAAGCATGAAGCAAGATATGGCTTTCATGGAGGGTCTGAAAGAAGGAATGAAGTTGCCTTGATGTAGAGCCTTGTAAGATCTCAGGACGGCCCAAAGCGCTTTCCTGTCAATGAAATACATTGTGAAGTGCAGTGACTGTGGTAATGTAGGAAAATGGCTCCAGCCAATTTGCCCCTACGACAGTACAGCACTCCCTCAATACTGCACTGCAATGACCGCCTGGTTTATGCGTTCAAGTCTCTGGGGTGATATTTGAACTCACAACTTTCTAATTCAGAAGCCGAGACTGCTACCTCAGAGCCACGGCTGACACCTGAAAGAGGGAGAGGGAGATGGAGTGGCATTGGGAGGGAATTCTGGAGCGTGGCTATGGCTGAAAGCATGGCTGTCAAAAGCAGGGCAAATGGACTAAGGAGTCACAAGCGGCCAGAGGTGGAGGAGCAGAGTGTTTGGCAGGGGCTGCAGGTCAGGAGGTGGTTATCGAGATAGGGAGGGGTAAGACCCTGGTGGATTTAAGTGCAAGAAAGAATAAAACTAAACTACAAGCTTAGGAGACTGGAAGCCACTGCAGGAAAATAAGGGCTTGGATAATTGGTGAGGGACTCGCTAATCAAAACGAAAGGGGTGACGATGGACCCTGTGCCAAGGATGTGGAGATTGTCTTCCCAATTTTTAACTGGATGAAATCGTGGTTCATGAAGAAGAAAATAGCGCTCTGACAACACAAAGACATTGGAAGGGTGAAGAGAGGCGGTGGATTTGTCAGCATCCATCTGAAAGCTGGTCCATTTCTGTGGACAATGTCACCAAAGGGCAGCATGTAGATGAGGAAGAGGAGGGAGCCAAGGATTAAGCCTTTAGAGACATCAGAGATAACGGCGATAGGGTGGGAAGAGAAGCTTCTCCTGGCTATGACCAGATCGGTGAGTGGAACCAAGCGAGTGCAGTCCCAGCAAAAGAGGTCAGTGATCGATGAATGACGAGGTAGTTGTGGAGGAGAGGGCGGAGCTGGGGAGGGGTGGGCCATGGAGGGATTTAAACACCAGGATGAACAATTTAAATATTAGGTGATGGGGAACTTGGTGTCAGTGAGGGTCAGTGAGGCCGAGAAGAACCTGGTTCTGAATGGAGGTGGAGTTTGGGTGGCCGGCCAGGAGTGCATTAGAGGAATGGAGTCTTGAGGGGACAGAGGCATTGATGAGGGTTTCAATGGCAATGGGCTGAGATTGGAACGGAGAGGAGTGAGGGAAGCATGGGGGCCTTTGTGGAGGTCAAATTGGGTCATGAGCTCAGCTTGCCGTTACACGGGAGCAATTTTACTGGAGTCGTCAACCAATTTAAAATAAACAGGTAAACATTTGCAGTAAAATAACGGAGAGAGGTATGGCAATGAAGCTCGTTCAGTGTCCGACCCCCAATATCACCCACTGTCATTTCTCGGCTGCAATCCCCAACGTGACCTTTAACTGTCCCCGTGTCAGAAACTCAAAATTCATATTTTAACTGGGAAACTGCAGGAACGGAGTGAAACGGGTTTGCTTTGTCCCTGGATTCAGTGCACACGGGGCGAAATCGGTAAAATGTATAAATGAATCGGCAGGAGTGAACATGGTCAATACAATTGTAAGAAAAATGTAAATGAAGCCGTTCATTGTTGTTGGACCAGTCCTTTCTGAGCACAGCTTTTAACTTTATTCCTGAGAGAGGTCTCATTAAGATAATGCCCTGGACTTTGAGATTTTTGTTAAAAATCCACGTCATCATTTACATTGGAGACAAAGCTGCTGATGCAATGTGTTTGTTCAGGTGACTGTAACTAATAGCAATGATCAGGGGTATTGCCGTGTCAGTGGAGATTTAGCCCCTGTATAAATCAGAGCTAGTTGTAATGTACCAGCTCAGAGTCCATGCCAGAGCTGCGGTTTTCAGATCAGCAGAAGTCACTGCTTCTCACAGAAATGGGATATTCAGTAATGTTTCAGATAGAACGCATTTACTATCCTGTTCTTGCAGCCATTGGAGTTCCAGGTAAGCTGTTAACTCACCTGTGAATACTATAAATAGGTGTTAACTCTGCTGCCGTACTTGGCTAATTATTTTTACTCCCACCATGTTTTACACAGCCGCCTGTTCTGTTCTATCAGTTGAATGATGGATTGTTTAAAGTCTCTGTTATTTCGGTATTGCATTATACCTGTAATGATCTTTGTATATCCAACTCTGGCATTGTTACTGGATAATTTGCTGTAATGAATGTGTTGTTGCTTAATGGTGTGTCCTTAACTTCAAAACTTTCGGTCTTGTAACAATTGCATTATATCTGTAGTGACCTTTTTTATCCAACCTTGGCATTGTTACTGGATTATTCTCTGCACTGAATGTATTGGAATCAGGTGTCTGGGCTAAGAGCTGGTATCAGACCATGAGGAGCTGTTAACCGTTTCGTGTTGTGAAAGTAACCTGTCCTGGAACATTTTTCTATAAATGTGTTTTCAGTGATTGATAATGAGACAGCTCACGGTCTCAGTGTTACAAGGAGGGAGTGCAATGTCCTCCCTCCAAGATAACATGATTCAGTTTAACTGGGATTTCAATGTATTTATTGGTTATCACTTTTATAAAATATTCTTTCATTGTGTGTGTATCTGACGTAGCTCCAGAGGTCTGGCTACTGAACTGAGTTTGCTGATTCTTTCACATCTCATTCTCTGCTTCACTGTGGATGAATTCACTGTAAAATGCAATGTTTTGAGGTTAGGTTGTATCAGTTTGCACTTTATCCGTTAGAATCATGAGCCCTTCTATTTATCTGTCGATTATAAGCAGCAGCGGTGATGTTGGCGTTTTGTTAATTGAACAATGCCGCCATCTAACGCTGTACTTTGTAATTACACGGGAAGGAGTTTCAATTATTGTGAGATGTGTCTGGAAGAAGCATTCGATTCTGTTTATTCCATGATGTGGAGATGCCGGTGATGGACTGGGGTTGACAATTGTAAACAATTTTTACAACACCAAGTTATAGTCCAAAGATGTTATTTGAAATTTACAAGCTTTCGGAGGCTTCCTCCTTCCTCAGGAGGAAGGAGGAAGCCTCTGAAAGCTTGTAAATTTCAAATAAAATCGTTGGACTATAACTTGGTGTTGTAAAATTGTTTACAACTGTTTATTCCATGCATTGTAGGTGAAGTGAACAGTGCAGGTGAACAGGTGGAGACTTCGATGATCTGTAGAAAAATTAAACTTTTCACAGAGGCTTCACCGTTTTAACAAGTTGACACTAAGAATAGGTTCGTTCGAACACGGGGCTGCTGAACAGAATGCAGGCGCAGGATTTACGCGGATGTGAACAGAGGCATTGAGAAAGAGAGTAGAGAGAGTGCGGAGAGGGAGAGAGGAGCGTTAGAGAAAGAAACTGAGAAGCAAACGAGAGGAGGGGGAGAAGGAACGCGAGAAAGATAGAGACAGACACATACACGCACACGCACACACACACACACACAACGAGAGATAGAGGGAGAGAGCGGCAGCGGTGTAAATAATTCATCGAAATGAACTGCTGAAAATTCCAGTTCAATTATGAAGTGGAAATGTGACTTGAAGGTGTTATTAGGATGTTGTCAGATTGTGAGAGTTTTATTGTACTCTCTCCGGGTGTGTTTATCACTATCAGGTCCTCAGTCTGTTTATGTGAATGTTCCGTTTACTTGTTTACTGATTGAATAAATAAACATAATTCAAATGTATTTAAAGAATAAAATCAGTGACTTCTTGATCGCATTGATTTATTAGGATACTGTCAACTTAATTCAATAAAGGAGGCTAATTTCATTCATGCTTTTTTATGTAATGTTAATTGAATGTGCAAAGTAAATTTACTTAACACAGTACGTAGCCAACGAGCTATTCACTGACACGAATAAACATAGAAATTATTTTATTGAATTTATTAATTGGCTTAGATTAGATTATAGATTAGATTTCCTCCAACACTCTGCGGCAGTCTCTCCCTGTGAATCTCAGCCTGTCCTCCCACTGCATTCAATCCTCTGTCTCCACATCCGTTGCTTCTGTTTATCCGCTTTCCCATACCATCTGCTCCAGACTCCCCTCCATCTCCTACATGTCCTTTTCCTTGTCTCCCTCCCAATCTTACTCACTAGCTTGGCCTTCAGCTGCATTTTCCAATCCGATGCGAAGACTTAAACTCACCGCAGCGGATCTCTGGTCCTTTCCCGTTTTGTGCCAGCCACTGTCGGCTCCCTTAACCCAGAGCAACAAACCAATAGCACATGACTCTGTCCCCTCACCTTCCCGGCCCTCGCTCACTTCCCCGACAACCAGGAGCCCAAATCCGGATTTAATCCGCTGGATTCCCGCTCAGCAAAACCGATTTCTCTTCCCCACCGGCACTGCGTCCTCACTCGGCCCTTCCAGTGGATCTGGTGCTTACTTTATTCACTTTCTGTATCAATTTCCCAATTCATTATTGACAACTATATTCAAGAACATTTCTCTGCCCGGAAGCGCTGCGAAGGCCAGTTAATCATTTTCCAACGTTTGATGCCGAAATAAGGCTGGAAAATTTACCCCAGATCCTGGAAAACTGCTGCTTTGTCTCCAGGTCTGATCAGTAATTTCTCTGCTTCCTTTTCTCTCTCTTACAGTTAACTTGGTGGCGATTGTGATCCTGTCCCGAGGAAAGTGCGGACTCTCCAAATGTATCACTCGCTACCTGGTGGGAATGGCGGCGGCCGATCTCCTGGTCGTTATCACTGATGTAATATTGAGGGGGATTGATGGGATTTATTTCCCAGTTTCATCTTTGATCATTACCCCCGTGTGCAGTCTCATTGTCATCCTGAGTTTAACAGCCACAGCGGCTTCTGTGTGGTTCACAGTGGTTTTCACCTTTGATCGATTTGTGGCCATTTGTTGTCAGAAGCTGAAAACAAAATATTGCACCGAGAAAACGGCGGCTGTTGTTATCGGGGTGGTGAGTGCGCTGAGCTGTTTACTAAACATTCCCTGGTACTTTGTATTTGACCCGGAATATATAATGGACAATGTACCCCGGGGTTGCGTCTGGAAAATGGCCTTTTTCACTTCACCCGCTTGGGCAGCGTTTGACTTGTTTAATCTTGTGTTAACTCCTTGTCTCCCATTCATTCTGATTTTACTGTTCAATGTTCTCACCGCCAGGCACATTTTAGCGGCCAGTATAGTCCGCAGGGGACTCCGGAAAAGTAGCAATGGAGAGAATCACAAGGATCCAGAGATGGAGAACCGAAGGAAATCCATCATTTTACTCTTCAGTATATCAGCCAGCTTGATATTTTTATGGAGCCCACAAGTTTTTTATGTTATCGCTCTGCACATAACAAACGCACAGTACGATGCAGCCAGTGATATGCAGTCAGCCGGATTCATGCTTCAACTTCTCAGTTCCTGCACCAACACGTGTATTTATGCTGTGACCCAGACTAAATTCAGAGAGGAGCTGCAGAAAGGGGTGAAATATCCACTGAATCTAATTGTTAGATTAGTTAAATCATAGAAACATCTCAAGGCATTGCATCCGAAATTAAACAAAAAGTCAATGAGAGTAGATTTTGCTGTTTGGCGGAGGCGTAAGACGGGCGGTAGCGGATTGGGCGCTTGTTATTCACCGCGCCTGATTTTACCATCCATTGACACAATGTGTTCACTAATGTAACTGATACCAATCCAATACTTTAATTACATTTCGAAATACCAAACAGGAATTAAATTTTACCCGACAAATGCGGTGCTGTGAAATGATACAAGATGTGATTCTATCGTGAAATGGTTTACTGTTATTAGTCTGGAAATAATATGATTTCAATATTAAATGTTTAATCCTGAAATGAATAAAATCAAATCCTCCTTTTCGGTTGATGATTATTTCCCATCACACACACTGCCCGGGGGGATGGACTGAGGGTGAGCTGTCAGGGTCAGACAGCGCCCTGTTCATTGGGACATTTGTTTTGACCGGAACAGAATAATAATGGTCTAACAACCGGACCGTTACTAACTGGTAAAATATTAATGTAATTTCAAACTCCAGTGGGGAGTTCCGGAGCTCGTTTCCTCTCTGAGCTGTTGTGCAGCAATGTTTACTCACTGCAGGGAGTTTAATGGGACATGAGGCTGGGCCTGGTTACACAGATTTTTAAGGAAACCCCCTTGTCCATTTCCGAGACGATCAGGGGGCGGGAGATTTCTCACGGCCGCAGCAGGCCAAGGAAAAGCTCTCCTGCTCCTCCTTGCCCCATCAAATATATGATGTGGAGATGCCGGTGATGGACTGGGGTGTACAAATGAAAGGAATCTTACAACACCAGCTTATAGTCCAACAGTTTTATTTGAAAATCACAAGCTTTCGGAGATTATCTCCTTCGTCAGGTGAGTGAGTGAATGCGAGGTTCTCAAATCGCATATCTTATATTAGGCTGGGAATCAAAGGTGTCGTTGGTGTTCAGACAGGTTAGCCACGGAAAACAGTGTGCCTCAGTATACTGAATGCACAAGGGTCAAATTACACAGACATGAAGAGAAAGAGTCCCGAAAGGTAGAGAGAGAGAGAAAGAATGTCCAGTTATATTAAAAACAGATAACTTATTATTAACTTATATAAGTTAAAAAGAAACTTCTCAGTGTTCTGGACCACTCAATGCCCATCGAAAGGGCGACTCCTCCACCCATTTGTAACCAAAATTTAATGCTGCCCCGATCCTCTGATTTACATATTACACGTGGCATGACCGGAAACAGGTGGGTGTTGCTCTGGCCCCTCTTCTCAGGACCCTTCCCACCATGACGGAGGCAGGAACGCCAGCGTTTAAGGGGCGGTAAGTGACCTGACACCATTTACTCGCCTCCACCACCCCATTTCCGCCAGACGGGAATGCTTAAAATTGGCCACACCTTTCCTGACCTCCGCCCGAGTTTCAATCTTGGAAGCTCACAAGCTGGTCCATTTTCTTAAACTCCTTCGGTTCGCAACACGTGGACGGAAATTTTCACCATCGCTGGGGGCTGAACTGGTAAAGCGGATCACCCGCCCCTTATGGAACCGGCCCGATTTTTATTTCTACTCCGTCAGTTTACCGTCGAAGCAGTGAAGGTGAAATTCCCTCCTCCATCTCTAACCCCAAGGTTCGACAGGTGTGTGAAAGACATCAGGCAGTGTTTGCAAACACTGACATGAATGTGGACGAATGGATCCGTGTATTCGGGTAAAAGGTGACAACCTCTCTCCACAGAGACAGGACCTCTATACCGTGGAGTTGAAGAGGTTTCACCCCCTAACAGCTCGGTAACCATAAGACACTGTGCACTACGGGCAGTTCCCCGGGACATACACCAAGACAGATATCAACTGCTGCTGGTAGACCATCATTTCCGTTAAGGTGCCCCCATGGTCCGCCCGAAACCGGCTGGTCTTCCAGCTGAAGGAGCTGTCCACGACCGAGTACTGCCGACTGGTACACTCCAAGGTCCAGGAGTACATGCTGTGGGATGCAGTGAAGCGAGGTGCGGTCTGCGTAAAGGCTCTATGGGGAAATGCCACCGTGTAAGGCCATTTCACCTTGTATTGTGCAGCATGTATTAGACGATATGTACTGTGTGTTGAATTGTAATAATGGAACCGTAGTTTGTACGATCTGTATTGTGTTGTTTTGAATTGTAACTGTGATATTAACATTGAACTATGTGTATCCATCAATTTTATGAAATAAATATATTTTGAATTTTTTTTTTAAAAGATCGAGTCTCACCGTGTCTGTTGTTATTGATGAGTGAAGAGTGGAAATAAAGCCGGACAGTAAAAATGTGGGGAGTTAAACAAAGACCATTTATTGCAGGCACCAGTTGAGAAATTGGATTAATTTCTTCATGATGAGAAACTAAAGACAGTAGAGCAGCAATGGGATTTGGGTGTCCAGGTACACCAATCAGTAAAAGCTAGTGCACATGTACAAAAAAAATAAAGATCCCAATTTCGAGGTTGTCATATCCCAAGGTATCGCTATCAGATACCGAGCCAACTCGCTGGAATTTGCTGATACAATCAGGCCCCACTGCTTCCTTTGTTGGTCCATTCCATATATCTGCATTCAAGAAGTTGTTCAAACATTCTGCTCATCCTATGCCCCAGGTAGAGAAGACTAATAGTGGCATTATGTGAGTTTGGACAATTCTGTTTTTATTTGCAATTTTTTCCCTTTTTTTCTACATTTCTATTTTAATTTAAATCTTCCAGATTTGGCATTTTTAAACAAATTCTACAAACCCTGCGCGCAGTGAGTGCTGACTCCGGGCAATTTGATTGACAGCTCTCATCTCAGCCCCCTCCCACTCCTCTTGGATTGACTCCTCACATCACGTGACACGCGGCAGCGTCACTCAACGTTGCGCGCTGACGTCAAGCCGCGTAAGTGCGCTGCGGCCAGGGAAGCCGCGCATGCGTCGCGCGGGTCCTGTCCCACGTTCCCTTAGCAACAGGCCGGCGCCGGGAGGATGATGGCGGGCGGGCGGTGCTGTGGGCGGGGGCGAGGCCGACAGAGGGAGGGCCCGCACCCGGGAGTGGCCTGAGAGGGGAGGGGGGGGTGACGGGGGGAGTTACTCGGGGCCTCCTGCGGGCCCCGTGAATCTCCACTCTGTCAGCGGCCGGTGTCGAGCTGGGCTCGGGGGGGAGTCACTCTCCCGCCTCCCCGTCAAACGGGCCGTGGGTCGGAGCCCAAAAGTGAGCGAGAATCAAACAGCACAGAGAGAGGCCGCTCGGCCCATCGCGCCTGTGCCGGCTCTGTAAAAGAAGCCGCTCGGCCCATCGCGCCTGTGCCGGCCCTGTGAAAGAGGCCGCTCGGCCCATCGCGCCTGTGCCGGCTCTGTGAGAGAGGCCGCTCGGCCCATCGCGCCTGTGCCGGCCCTGTGAAAGAGCGATCCCATTAGTCCCACTCCCCCCTGCTCTTTCCCCACAGTCCCGCAAATTTTCCCCCTTCAAGGATTGACCCGATTCCCTTTTGAAAGTTATTATTGAATCTGCTCCCACCGCCCTTTCAGGCAGTGAATTCCAGATCAGAACAACTCGCTGCCTAAAAACATTCTCCTCATCTCCCTCTGGCTCTTTTCCCAATTCCCTTCAATCTGTGTCCTCTGGTTACCGACCCTCCCGCCAGTGGCAACAGTTTCTCCCCATCGACTCCATCAAAACCCCTCCTCATTTTCAACCCCTCCATTAAATCTCCCCTTAACCGTCTCTGCTCGAAGGAGAACAATCCCAGTTTCTCCAGTCTCTCCCGGTAACTGAAGTCTCTCATCCCCGGGACCATTCTGGTAAATCTCCCCTGAACCTTCTCTGCTCCAAAGAGAGTAATCGCAGCTTCTCTATTCTCTCCTCATAATTATTATTATTTATTAAGTGGGTTGTGCTGGGTATCTGGAAGCTGTAATTCGGTGAGTAGAAAGCAGTGGGAGGATAAGTCTGCAGATTGATTTTGGGAGATGGAGAAGACGGTGATCGTGGATTCAGACAAGGGAGGGAGGTGGTCTTTGAGACCGTCCGTGCTCTGTTGTAAGATCTCACTGTGTGTGTCTTGTTCCAGCCGTTCCCATTTGTACCTGTGACCTGACTGGCGGAGTCTGCGACCTCAACTGCTGCTGTGACCCTGATTGTTCTTCCGCGGACATCAGTGTCTTCCCCACCTGTCTGCCGGGCAGTGAACCGTAAGTTTCTGTTCGTGTGTTACTACATTGGCTCCCGATCCGACAAAGGCTCGATTTTAAGACACTCATCCTCGTATTCAAATCCCTCCATGGTCCTCGCCCCCTCCCTATCTCTGTAACCTCCTCCAACCGAATTAATCTCCACCGACAACCGCATGTCACTCCAACCTATCATGGATTCTACCCCACCCATTTATCTCCGCCCACAGCCCATGTACACTCGACGCACAGTCATTGCTGGGACACTCAGTCCTGTTATACACACAGTCAGTGCTGGGACACTCAGTCCTGTTATACACACAGTCAGTGCTGGGACACTCAGTCTTGTTATGCACACAGTCAGTGCTGGGACACTCAGTCCTGTTATACACACAGTCAGTGCTGGGACACTCAGTCTTGTTATATACACAGTCAGTGCTGGGACATTCAGTCCTGTTATACACACAGTCAGTGATGGGACACTCAGTCTTGTTATACACACAGTCAGTGCTGGGACACTCAGTCTTGTTATACACATTGTCAGTGCTGGGACACTCAGTCTTGTTATACACACAGTCAGTGCTGGGACATTCAGTCCTGTTATACACACAGTCAGTGCTGGGACACTCAGTCTTGTTATACACACAGTCAGTGCTGGGACACTCTGTCTTGTTATACACACAGTCAGTGCTGGGACACTCAGTCTTGTTATACACACAGTCAGTGCTGGGACACTCAGTCTTGTTATACACACAGTCAGTGCTGGGACACTCAGTCCTGTTATACACACAGTCAGTGCTGGAACACTCAGTCTTGTTATACACACAGTCAGTGCTGGGACACTCTGTCTTGTTATACACACAGTCAGTGCTGGGACACTCAGTGTTGTTATACACACAGTCAGTGCTGGGACACT
The DNA here is from genome assembly GCF_035084215.1 of Heptranchias perlo. Classification (NCBI taxonomy): domain Eukaryota; kingdom Metazoa; phylum Chordata; class Chondrichthyes; order Hexanchiformes; family Hexanchidae; genus Heptranchias; species Heptranchias perlo. The sequence goes on along the minus strand of NW_027139623.1, from coordinate 5,245,223 downwards.
CAGTCTTGTTATACACACAGTCAGTGCTGGGACACTCAGTTCTGTTGTACACATTGTCAGTGCTGGGACACTCATGTCTGTTATACACACAGTCAGTGCTAGGACAATCAGTCCTGTTATACAGTCAGGGCTGGGCCATTCAGTCCTGTTATACACACACTCAGCGCTGAAACACTCAGTCCTGTTATACACAGTCATATAAATAAATAACTGGAAAAAAAGAATGAAATCTCCAGGACCTGATGGTTCCCACCTCACGGTATTAAAGGAAACGGGTGGGGAAATTGCAGATGCATTAGTCATAATTTCCCATAGCTCTCCAGACTGAGGAATTGTGCTTTTGGATATGAAATTTGAAAATGTCACTCCGTTATTTAAGAAAGGAGGGAGGGAGAAACCAAGAAAATATAGACCTGTCAGTTTAAAGTCAGTTGTTGGGAAATTACTGAAATCTATCATCAGAAACAAAATGAGCTGTTCAAAGAGAGTGAAGATGGATTGTGAAGGGCAGCTCATGTCTGAGTAATCTAGTTGAACGTTTTGAGCTCTCTAACAAGGTGGACAGGGGATTGAATATGGATGTTGTCTGTATGGACTTCCAGAAAGCATTTGATAAGGTTCAGCACAAGAGATGAATGAATAAAAGTGCACAAAATTGAAAGTTGCTTTGTGACTTGGGTTGGAATTGGTTGGGTGGTCGGAGAAGAGAGTAGGGATAAAGGGAATGTTCTTTGATTGGCGAATTTTAAAAATCGTATCCCCAGGGATCTGTACTCAGCTTTTCCCCATATTTATCAATAACTTGGATAAAGGAATAGAGAGTTGTAGATCCAAGTTTCCAGGTGACACTAAGTTAGGAGGCACAGGAAGTGCTGTAGATGGGAGCAGGAAGTTACAAAGAGACAGTTTAAGTGAATGGACAAACTGTGGCAGGTGGAGTTCAATGTGGGGAAGAGTGAGATCATTCACTTTGGATGCAAAAAGGAAACATTGGAGTATTTTCTTAAAGTGAGAGACTGGGAACGGTGCAGAAGCAAAGGGATTTGGGTGTCCATGTACACAAATCACTAAAAGCTCGGGCACAGATAAAAATTCACAGACTAATGGAATGTTGGCCTTTATCTCGAGGACTGGAATACAAAGGGGAGGAAGTGATGCTTCGGAACAAGAGGGCATAAGCTTAAATTTAGAGCTAGGGCGTCTAGCATTGAAATCAGGAATCTCTTTTTCACTCAAGGGTCGTGGAAATCTGCTCAGGCTGATTGAAGTGGACCCTGTGATACAAAAGAATTTTCTGTCCTGTCAGACTTGGACATCTTGTAGATCCATCTTTTAAAAAGGTGGAGGAACTCAGTTCAAAGATGGATTCCACTCACTTCATCATAAGTCCTCAAACTGCTTATCTTATTGTAAACAATTTTACAACACCAAGTTATAGTCCAGCAATTTTATTTTAAATTCACAAGCTTTTGGAGGCTACCTCCTTCCTCGTTCACCTGAGGAAGGAGGTAGCCTCCGAAAGCTTGTGAATTTAAAATAAAATTGCTGGACTATAACTTGGTGTTGTAAAATTGTTTACAATTGTCAACCCCAGTCCATCACCGGCATCTCCACATCATGCTTGTCTTATCATAGAGCTATCAAGGACTAGAAAAACTGTGTTTAAAAGAAAGCTGATTTATTTGACACTTGTATAGAATTCTGATACTGCAGTCCAGTGAAATGGATTATTAACATCAGAAACAGCCCCCAACTGCCAGAATGAACACGGTTTACTCCTGAATGCGATTAACAGCAGTGATAACAGCAGAATCCAACCAATGCAGTCACATGTGAACTCGCTGGTGTATCAGTAGGCCGGTTGACAGAGTGAATCCCTTCCCACACACGGAGCAGGTGAACGGCCTCTCCCCAGTGTGAATACGTTGGTGTCTCAGTACATCCCTCGTTCTTTTAAAGCTCTTCTCACAGTCAGAACATTGAAAGGGTCTCTTATCAGTGTGAACATGTTGATGTTCACTGAGGTAGGATGAACGAGTGAATCCCTTCCCACACACGGAGCAGGTGAACAGCCTCTCCCCATTGTGAATATATTGGTGTGTCAGCAGGTTGGATGACTGACTGAATCTCTTCCCACACTCAGTGCAGGTGAACGGCCTCTCCCCAGTGTGAGTACGTTGGTGTGTCAGTAGATCCTTTTTTCTTTTAAAGCTCTTCTCACAGTCAGAACATTTAAAAGGTCTTTTATCAGTGTGAACAAGTTGATGTGTCAGAAGGCTGGATGAATGAGTGAATCCCTTCCCACACACGGAGCAGGTGAACGGCCTCTCCCCAGTGTGAATTCGCTGGTGTCTCAACCGGTGGGATGATCGAGTGAATCCCTTCCCACACACGGAGCAGGTGAACGGCCTCTCCCCAGTGTGAACTCGCTGGTGTATCAGGAGGCTGGATGACTGAGTGAATCCCTTCCCACAAACGGAGCAGGTGAATGGCCTCTCCCCAGTGTGAGTGCGTTGGTGTGTCAGCAGATCACTTTTTCTTTTAAAGCTCTTCTCACAGACAGAACATTTGAAAAGTCTCTTATCAGTGTGAACAAGCTGATGTTCAATAAGGCTGGATGACTGAGTGAATCCCTTCCCACACACGGAGCAGGTGAACGGCCTCTCCCCAGTGTGAACTCGCTGGTGTGTCAGCAGGTTGGATGACTGAGTGAATCCCTTCCCACACTCAGTGCAGGTGAACGGCCTCTCCCCAGTGTGAGTGCGTTGGTGTGTCAGCAGCTCATTTCTGCTTTTTAAACTCTTGTCACAGTGAAAATATTTGATAGGTCTCTTATCAGTGTGAACAAGTTGATGTTCAATGAGGCTGGATGACTGAGTGAATATCTTCCCACACATGGAGCAGGTGAATGGCCTCTCCCCAGTGTGAACTCGCTGGTGCGTCAGCAGGTGGGATGACTGAGTGAATCTCTTCCCACACATGGAGCAGGTGAACGGCCTCTCCCTGGTGTGAACTCGCTGGTGCGTCAGCAGGTGGGATGACTGAGTGAATCCCTTCCCACACACGGAGCAGGTGAACGGCCTCTCCCCAGTGTGTCTGCGTCGATGAGTTTCCAGCTGGGACGGGTAATTGAATCCCTTCCCACAGTCCCCACATTTCCACGGTATCTCCATCGTCCGGTTGTCATTGTGTCTCTCCAGGTTGGACGATCAGTTGAAGCCTCGTCCACACACAGAACACGTGTACGGTTTCTCCCCGCTGTGAATGGTGCGATGTTTTTTCAGGTTGTGGAACTGGTTAAAGCTCTTTCCACAATCAGTGCACTGGAGTTTACAGAAGTCCTCACAGTGAATACAGAATAGAAATTCAGAACAGGCAATTCCAGTTCCTATGGAACATTCTTCCTGCTCATTCCCCCAGACTGTAAATCCCCGTCTCACACACTCACCCTCCTCCCTCTGCTGAAACCCAAACCTATCGCACCATCGCCAACATTTCTGTTGGGTTGGAGGCCTTGAATCTGAGTTGTGAAATATAATTGGAGAAACATCATTCAATTTAGAAAGTAAACTATTCAAAATCAAACAACATGGATTACTGTAATTATTATAGTCCTTTCACGCCAAGTGGGAAACAGGTGATGTCTGGGCTGTGGCTGAGTGTTTGTGCCTGGTTACACATCGTGTCCCTCTCTCTCCGCTTCAAATGCGCTTCTTTTGGCTCACGGCCTCATTCACACATCCAACTGACTGGAGCCCTTTAAAGCTCCTCTGAAGCCGTCGTTTGTTTATTACTTGACCCATTACCACCCTCCTTGCCTTGCACCATCATCCCTTTTTTAGCTTTATCACTCCTGCCCTCCACACGATCACAGACCTTCCCTATTGTTCTTTCCCTCACCGCCCCCTCTTTCCCTGCCTCTCTCCTTGCTTAAAAACTGTTAATTCTTACACTTCTTCAAGGTCTGACAAAACATTAACACTAATCTGAAACGTTAACTCTGTTTCATTCTCCACGGATGCTGCCCGACTTGCTGAGGATGTCCAGCATTTTCTCTTTATATTTCACATTTCCAGCATCCGCAGTATTTTGCTTTTGATTGGTGAAACCTCGCCCTTCGAAACCCCATCACAGAAATATCGGCGTGAGTTATACAATGGCGGATAACCTTACCCAAAATGCCCCGCGCGGTAGAATACGGTCTATCTCAATTCGAAGGGGAGCAGCGCGCAGGAGCAAGAAGGCCCAATGACCGGAGCATGCGCGGTGCTGGTCCCGGACACTGAGCTGGGCAGAGCAGAGTCTGAGCAACTCTGAGTGCGGCTCAGACGCTGAATCACAGCCGGGGTGCCCGGCGGACGGGCGGGCGGGCGGGGAGCCCCTGGCAACATTAAAACCCTCACCCAGCGCCTCCCCCTTCATACCCGCCGCTTCCCGGTTTCTTCTCTCGTTTCCACCGAGTCCGACTCGCAACAAACTCCAGGAGCAACGCGCTCCCAGAATGCAGGCGGGCCTGGGGAGCATGCGCAGTCTGAACGGAAATATCAGCGCCTTGGAGATAGAGGGGTATCTGGGGCGCGGGGGATTGTGGTGCCTTCGGCCGCCATTAGTCACCGGGCTTCGGTGAGTGTTTTTTTACCCGTGTCGCGCACAGAACCGTGTCGAGAAATGCGGACTGAGGAGTTCAGAGCCGGTTTGCTGAACAGACACTGATCGTACAATGTAGAACAGTGTTTCTCAAACCTTTTTCCTCGTGACCCGATGGAAGAAAAGCACTTCCCTCAGGGACCCAAAACAATAATATCTTCTAACTGGAGTTTTCATCAAATCTCAATAAAGGTCAGGACATGCTAGCTCTTCTCTTCACTTCACTTCAAGTATTAACTAAAATTAGACATCGACGTTACTTGAAAAACATTTTAAATACAGTATAAATACAGTAAAAGATCAGGATCAGTTTTACTTAATTAATATGACAGGTGAGTCTGCCTGTTGTTCATGATCTCGTTCCAATCTGGATCAAGAGATGAAAGCGCTCCACGCATATCAGATGCGCTGTTGAGTCGGTTTCTTTCTCTTGTTTTTAACCTTCTCAAAGTTGAAAATCCCAGTTCGCACATGTCGGTTGTTGTGAACGGCAGCAACAACAGAACACTAATCTTACGTAATAGTGGATAATCTTTGAAAGCATTGATCCAAAAAGAAGACAAACTGAATGACTTGTGGCGTGTTTTCAGTGTGCTCAAAGGTGAGTCGCACCAACTCGTTTTCTTGCTCAGGCATCAAGTTTAGCTTCAATATTGATTCAGGATTTTCGAAAGCAAAAGTATCTTTCACCCAACGCTTTTCCATCAAATTTTCAAAACCCTCTGCAGGGAAGTAGCGATCAAAATGGTCAGACAGAGCAGCGAGATGTAACTGTATGACACATTTCATTTCATTCCTTTTATCTTCATTGATGCTGTTCTCTCCACCCCAGAGGGCTGTGGATGTTCAGTCGTTTAGTGTATTCAAGATTGAGTTTGATAGATTTTTGGACAAGGCAATCAAGGGATATGGGGACAGGGCGGTAAAGTGGGGATGAGGTTGAAGATCAGCCATGATCTGTTGAATGGTGGAGTAGGCTCGAGGGGCCGAATGGCCTACACCTACTCATATTTCATGTGTTATTATCCTGAAAGAGGTGCGGTGCCCAGAGCTGAACACAGTACTCTAAATGAGGTCTAACCAGAGCTCTGTGTAACTGTGACATGACTTCCACTCCTTTTTATTTTATGTCCTTTGAGACAAAGATAAAAATTCTATTACCATATTAACTTATTTTTGCACCTTTTAGTGAATTCTGTACTTGGTCTCATAAATCCCTCTGCTCGTCCACAGTTCCTACTTTCTTGCCAATTAGAAATACTCTGATCTATCTTTTTATGGTCCAAAGTGGATGACCTCACACTTCCCCACGTTGAACTCCATCTGGCACAGTTTCACCCACTCACTGAATCTATCAATGTCCCTTTGCAACTTTCTGCTCCCATCTATAATGCTTACTGTGCCTCACAACTTAGTGTCGTCAGCACATTTGGATATAAGGCTCGCTACATAAGAACGTAAGAAATAGGAGCAGGAGGAGGCCATAAGGTCCCACGAGCCCTCTCTGCCATTCAATCAGATCAGGGCTGATCTTGACCTCAACTCCACTCTCCCTCCCTATCCCCATATCTTTTGATTCCCGAGAGTCCAAAAATCTATCGATCTCAGCTTTGAATATACTCAACGACTGAGCATCCACAGCCCTCTGGGGTAGAGAATTCCAAAGATTCACAAATATTTGAGTGCAGAAATCTTTCCTCATGTCGGTCCAAAATGGCCGATCCCTTATCTTGAGACTATGAGCTCCAGTTCTTGACTCTCCGGTCAGGGGAATCAGCCTGTCAGCATCTACCCTGTCAAGCCGTCTAAGAATGCTATACATTTCAATGCGCTCACCTCTCATTCTTCTAAACTGCACCGAATATAGGCCAATTTTACACAATATTTCCTCATACTACAATTGCAGCAAGAACTCCTTACTCTTATATTCCAACACCCTTGCAATAAAGGCTAACATATCATTTGCCTTCCTCACTCTCATTAGACCCTTTGTAGCTCACTATTTCCAGCATGTTTTTCCTCTATTCCGTCGAAGGGGAAAAGAAATGAACGTTGAAAACATTTTACTATAATTACTACCGTTAATGTTTTGGAAGCAATATCCAACGGAACTGCATCAAATTCGATTGCAAACTTCGAGTTTCTGAAGGAAATAAACTAATAAGAATAATTAATTGCGATGGCCGGGAATCGAACCCGGGTCAACTGCTTGGAAGGCAGCTATGCTCACCACTATACCACCATCGCTATACATTAGTGGTAATAAAAGAGTTCCCAAATATCAGAGCCTGAACAGAAACTGCAGACTGTTGGATTTTGTTCTTCATTTTTACTGATTTCTGAAGAATCCTTTCTCGCTTTGTTGCAGTTCTCGTTTCTGCCCAGTTGATGTTGCGAACCCCCAATCAACGGAAATTACACAACAGCCAGTAATCCTTCACCTTATAACGGCCGCTTCACCCATTTGGTGTGTTTAAATAATTACATTAAATCATTACGGAGACCTGACCACCAGCTGGGCAAGAATGGCTGCTTAATATTCAAGGCTATAAGATCTTTAGAAAGGACAGAGAAGTCGGGAAAGGAGGGGGAGCAGCAATATTACTAAAGGACAATATTACAGCAGTTGAAAGATAGAATATCAGTGAGGGTGAGCGGGCAGTGAAAACACTCTGAGAGAGACCCATCACAATTGCCCCCACTGTACTACTCCAGATGGTAGAAGAAGGGCGAGTGCGGAAGGATTTCTTCATTCGTTGTGAAAGTGTTTGTGAGATTGTGGAAATGTCTGGAAGAGGAAAAACCGGCGGTAAAGCTCGGCCAAGGCCAAGTCTAGCTCATCCCGGGCCGGACTGTAATTCCCTGTGGGCCGTGTTCACAGGCTCCTGCGAAAGGGGAACTGCGCTGAACGTGTGGGTGCCGGAGCCCCGGTCTATCTGGCTGCTGTGCTCGAGTATCCGACGGCTGAAATCCTCGAGCTGGCCGGCAACGCGGCCCGGGACAACAGGAAGACCCGCATCATCCCCAGACACCTGCAGCTGGCCATCCTCAACGACGAGGAGTACAACAAGCTGCTGGGACGGGTGACTATCGCTCAGGGCGGGGTGCTGCCTAATATCCAGGCCGTGCTACTGCCGAAGAAAACCAGCAATGTGAGCACCAAGAGCAAGTAAAGCGGCAAAGATTTAATCTGATAACCCAAAGTACAGGACCAGCCTTATGGATATCTTTGAAGAAGGAACAGAACGTGTGGACAAGTTCAATGCAGTAGATGCAATATATTTGGATTTTCCGAAGGCCTTCGATAAGGTACCGCATTGCAGACTCATGGCTAAGTTCAGAGCACGTGGAGTCAGGGGACAGGTGGTCGAAAGGATAGCAAGTTGGCGACAAAACAGAAAACTATGAATAGAGGTTAAGGGTCGCTACTGAGACTGGCAAAAGGTGGGAAGTGATGTTCCAGTTGCTGGGACCACTGTTCTTCACAATTTACATTAACAATTTGGATTTGGGAATCGGAAGTAGAATTCCAAAATTTGTGGACGACAACAAATTGGGGGATGTAGTAAAGACAAAGGGAGAATGCATCAAAATGCAAGAGGACATTAATAAACTTACAGAATGAAGAATAAGGAGGTCACACACTGCTTGGATAATAAGAGTCTAAACGGGATAGAGGAGCAAAGGGATCTGGTGGTACAGATATACAAATTACAAGAAGTAGCGACGCAGGTCAATAAGTTCATAAAAAGGAAACTCAAACACCCGGATTCACTTCTTGAGAGATAGAATTGAGAAGTAAAGAAGTTATCTTAAACTTGTATGGAAACTTGGTTCGACCAAACTTGGAGTATTGTGCACAGTTCTGTTCTCCATATTTTAGAAAGGACGGAGAGGGATTGGAGAAGGTGCAAAAATGAATCTCATGATATGAGAAATGAGAGGATATTCTTATCAGGAAATGCTGAACAGACTGGGGGTCTTTTCTCTGGGAAAGAGAAGGCTGAGGGGTGACCTGATTGAGGTCTTACGATAGGGTTTCATTGAGTAGACATAGAGAAAATGTTTCCACTTGTGCGGAGTCCAAAACTAGAGGTAATAAATATAAAATAGTCGCTAATAAATCCAATAGGGAATTCAGGAGAAACTGCTTTACCAAAAGAGTGGTTAGAATGTGGAAAACGCTACCACAAGGAGTAGTTCAGACAAATTGCACAGGTGCATTTAAGGGGAAGCTAGATTAACACATGAGGAAGGTAGGAATCGAGGGGTATTCTGATAGAGTTAGATGAAGTAGGGAGGGAGGAGGCTCGTGTGGAGCATAAACGCCGGCACAGACCAGTTGGGCCGAATGGCCTGTTTTGGTGCCTTAGCTTCGATGTAACTCGATGTAAAGGCTCTTTTCAGAGCCACCCTCCGTATGTGTGAAAGGGCTGGTTACTGTCTGAAGGGAGACGCTGATATCATGACACCAGTGTTGCTTTGAGCTGCTTTTGTCTCGTTGTGGACGAGATGGGGTATTAATGGGACTGGAGTCAGGGCACCGACCACAGTCCGGTACTTTAAACGGTGACTTATGGACCCCAGTCCACACATCACCAGATTTCTTGTATTTATTTAAACTACTTGCCATGCTGGACTCGTAAAGCATCACCAGAACTGCTCGACTAACCTTTCTACATCTGTGGGATTCAGCGCTTCGCTCCGTTTCTGTTCTATTTTGTTGGATTATTTGCATAAAGCATCAAACACACTGGGGAATCACTGAAATGTAACTCTGTACAGAAACAAATAACAGTGAATTGCCTGGTGCCCAGGAGATCAGAAACATTACTCGCCTTTCCTGATAACAAGTAAACCGTGTTTACAGTCCACCGACCCGCTTTGGTTCCATATGGGGGATTAAACAGAGAAAGTGGGAGGGGAGGAGACAGTCAGAGTGACGGACAGAGCGGAGAGCGGCCTCTGATCTTCCAGCTCCACCTCCAGCTTTCTCCACCCGCCAATTTCAAACCGTTTATCGATAATAGAACCGAAAAACAGCGCTCTGCACAAACCCTTACAGACTCGGGATTCATATTCAAGGATTTCCACAAACCCGGAGCTTTTAAATAAGCCCCGTTACAATTAACAGTCAGTAATATTCCTGCCTAAATACAGTCCCTTCTATAACAAGTCAACCCGCCTCCTTCCATTTCAGTCCCAGACCCGATTCTATCTCCCCACTCATTCCCTCCCAGACGGGTTCAGCAGTTTACAAACACCTTATTCCAGCTGATTTAGAGGATCTCGTGTGATGGGGTTTGAGTTGTCACGCGGAGTTTCTTCGCCAGTGTTACCGTCTCAGAGAGACTCTTACCCTGAATCTGTGAAAAGAAAATAACCATGAACTGGGACTGGAGCCGAACACATCCCCAGTTACAGTGAGGCCCGGCCCGGACATCTAATTCTCTCTGTTTCATATCAGACTTTATCCCACCTTCATGCCCAGCACAAGAGCGAGAGAGACACACACACTGTCAGTCTTACACTTCCTATCAGTGTGTTGATATCACGCTCAATAGCAGTATCCACCTTAATATACAGCAACAGAGAGAGAGGGGGCGACAGACACGGTGAGAGAGAGCGGAGAGACACAGTGCCACAGTATCAGTTGCAGACTGACCTGTAAAGTTCAGTTTTATCCAGAAAAAAACGATTGGAGAGACAGAAGATGCAATCTCATCTCTCACTGATATTGTGCCACAGACAGAAACACTATTAATCCCACACTTAGGGCCAGTTCAGAGAGTGACAAAAACAACGGGCGACATTGAACCCTCTTTTGCCTGTTGCACTATATTCGGTTTTGCAGCTCAGGGCCGTTCACTATTACTCTCAGTGAACGAGAGTTTCACTCTGATTAAATTAATCTAGGACTGGTGCTGACTGATATTAATCCCACACGCTCCCAACACACACACCGACTCACTCTTTCCTCCCATGTTTCTCCAGGATTGGATTGAGAAATCCTCCCTCCAGTTTCTTCCTCTTGCATCAGTTTTATCAGTAAAGAGTCCAAGAATGAACAGAACCCATTGGCTCATTTCACAGCTGCCCACTTTATTTCTGAAAGGCTCTTTACCATCAAAAGATACCGAGAGAAACAGCAGGGATGGAAACATCTAGTTTAATAGTTAGAGATTGTAAAGTCAGTCTGGATTCCAGCGTTAGGCACTGGTGGAATCCCATCTGTTTCCCATTCTGGTGCCTGTTCCTGCACTGCCTGTGGACCCCATTCCCTCTGACCTTTCCCCCAGACCCACTTCCTTTGCTCAGACTCGGAAAAATTCCAATTGGGGAAAGTTTCCATCGATTTTTGTATTGGGAATTCAACCAGATATCTGCGCATGCGTGACTCAGCCCCGCCCCCAGCGCTGGTTGTTGGTGAGCAGAAGAGCGCATGCGCGCTGCCCTCCCCCAGCTCGGCCTGTGGGCGCCATTCCCTCAGTGAGCGGAAGAAGATGGTTTAAAACAGCCGGGAATGGAGAGATCACGGCCCCCGGGGGAAGGGAGCAAAGAGCAGCCTCGTTACAGCAGCTCATCGCTTCGGGACCGTGTCCGCAGATGGGCTCAGAGATCGGCATTGAGTCCGGGGGAAGGTCAGGGGGAGTCCGGGGGCTGTTTGTAAGAGGCGGAGTGGATCAGGAACTGGTCCCGGAACATGGAGTGAGCGGGGGAAGGGAGAGGTCATTCTCGGGCTGTGTGTGTCCAGGGTGTGTCCAGGGGAAGGGAGACAGAATGGGAAGAACCTGCTATTTAAAATTATTGCTGCTTTCTCTCCCCAAACCAGTAGTGAATGTTCCTGGTTTAGTTCCAGTCTCACCCTGTTTATTGTTATTGGACAGTGAAGAGTGGAAACAGAGCCGGACAGTAAGGATGTGGGGAATTATACAAAGAGGATCTATTGCAGGCACCAGGTGAGAAGTGTGAAGGACACATTTTAAACAGCGGCTGTTTGCTTTCAGTTGAACGGTTAGTCACATGGGAGAGGGGATTAGAAACCTGACCTGTGCAAATGTCCCTGCCCCATCGGGTGGTCCAATTCATGGATCAGTGCAGGGGTTGGGTTGTGTCTGGATGTCACTAAATTGTTGTAAAACAGCCCAACACACCTGGTGTGCAGAAGCTGAGTGCTGCAGTACTGCAGTGGAGTCAGACACTGACACTGTTTGTATCACTGGTTTTCATTTGTGGATATTCAAAATAGTTATTAATAGATATTAAACTGATCACTTTTGTATTTTCTACCTCACCTGTTCTTGAGTTACAAGAGATGTGTTTCTTTCCACAGGCAAACCCTTGAAGTTGCCAGAATCAGTGTGATGTTTCCTCGATCCGAGGCACAAGGAACAGTGCAGCCAGCTCCTTCTCACACACAGTAAGTACATTATCTCACACAGAGCACAGAGACACAGACATGTCATCAGTTCCACAGTCTCAGACAGCAGAACTAGTCAGTCCCACACTGATCCCAAGTTCCAGAGACACATTTTAAATCCAACAGTCAAACAGAGCAGGTGAGGCAGACGCTGTTCCATTTCCCCCTAACTCAGTCCCGCTGACAGGTAGATACAAAAATCCCAGTCCAAAATCACACTATCAGATTGTCAATTTCACAAAAGGGCAACATTAGCCATGAATTAAATACCTGATACCCCGAGATTCAAATTAAATACTCTCCCAGAACTCTCACACACACGTGAGTTTAATACATGCAGTATCCATTCGAATAGTGCAGCAGGAGATACAAATTGCAAGTCCAAAACTCATGTACAGTATCAGATTGAGAAATGCTGTGACAGTGTAACCTGAGAAACACATTAGATACCAGTTTATAATACACTTATATTATGACATTTAAAGATACAGTATCAATTCTATTAGCACAGACTGAGATACGCATTGCACACGAGTCCAAAAATATTATAAAATAAAATTTAAAGATGCAGTATCAATTCCTTTAGTGCAGACTGATCTACACATTACATACCAATTCAAAAATATCACCATATCAGTTTGAAAGATATATTATCATTCACAATATTACTCACAGAGATACAGACTTTATAGTCGTCCAAAAAGCACACAAATTATCTGATTAAGGCCTCCAGCATCAAATCCTAAAGTGTATCCACATTTACCAATTAAATAATGAGAAAAACTATTGAAACATTAAGATATTAAAGCTACAATATTGAACACCATAATGTAATCTGAGAGAATAAATATAGACAGACACAGAATGAATCTCACACTCAGATACAGTAGAAAGACTAACATGCAGAAGGAATCCCAAACTCATACAGTACAAGAGGTTGCCAGACACAGAGTGAATCCCATACTCAAGTATGGTACCAGATATGACAGAAAAAGAAAGAATCCCACACTGGCAAACAGTAGTAAGGACTGACAGATACCGAATTCATCCCACACTCTCATAAAGCACTAGAGACTGAGAGGTAAAGTATGAATCGCATACTCACACACAGTACCAGAGACTGACAGATGCAGAATGAATCCCACAATCACACACAGCACCAGAGACTGAAAGATACAGAATGAATCCCACACTCACACATAGTACCAGAGACTGACAGATACAGAATGAATCCCACACTCACTTACAGTACCAGAGACTGACAGATATAGAATGAATCCCACACTCACACGCAGCACCAGAGACTGACAGATACAGAATGAATCCCAAATTCACACACAGTACCAGAGACTGACAGATACAGAATGAATCCCAAACTCACACACAGTACCAGAGACTGACAGATAGAGAATGAATCCCACACTCACACACAGTACCAGAGACTGACAGATACAGAATGAATCCCACACTCACTTCCAGTACCAGAGACTGACAGATATAGAATGAATCCCACACTCACACACAGCACCAGAGACTGACAGATAGAGAATGAATCCCACACTCACACACAGTACCAGAGACTGACAGATAGAGAATGAATCCCACACTCACACACAGCACCAGAGACTGACAGATACAGAATGAATCCCACACTCACATTGAATATCAGAAACTGACAGTCACAGAATGAAGCTCACAGTCACACTACTGAAGACTGAGTTACATTTTACATACCAGTTCAAAGATATCATAGTGTTAGTTTGAAAGATACAGTATACATTCCATTAGTGCAGACTGAGCTACATATTAGATATTTTAGTAAATACTCATAGATTATTATACTGAAATAAACAATATCAATACCATTGGTTCAGAATAGCTGCACATTATATACCAGTCCAAAAACCTCATAAATGATCAGACTGGAAGATACAGTATTAATTCTATTAGCACTGCCTGACCTGTACATTACATACCAGACTGAAAATCCCATACAATATTAGACTGAAAAATACAGTATCAATTACATTAGTGCAGACTGAGCCACACATTATATAGCAGTCCAAGAATCTCATACCCTATCAGGCTCAAAGATACAATATCAATTCCATAGCACGTACTGAGCTACATGTTACTCACCAGTCCTAAAATCTCAGAGTATCAGATTGAAAGATTCAGTATCACTTCCATTATTGAAGACTGAGCTGCACATCACATTCCAGTCCAAAAATCTCACACAGTATCAGACTGATAGATACAGTATTAATTCATTTCGTGCAGGCTGAGCTACACATTACATACCAGTCCAGTAATTTCACTGTGAACAGATAGAAAGGTATATTATCATTCACAATAGAGTTCAGAGATTAAGATGTAATACCACTCCAAAACGCACACACGTTGTCTGATTAAAGAAAATCAAAAAGTAATCCATATTTAAAAATTAAACACTAGATGAAGAACTGTGCATAATTTAAAGTATTAAAGATACAGTTTCAAATACGATACTGTAAACTGAAATAAGAATACAGAATGAATTCAGACTTGCACATTGTCTCAGAGACTGAATTACAGAATGAATCCCACACTGAGATAAAGCAGCAGAGAATGACAGATACAGAATGAATCCCACACTCACACACAGCACCAGAGAATGACAGACACACAATGAATCCCACACTCACATACGGTACCAGAGACTGACAGATACAGAATGAATCCCACACTCACACACAGTACCACAGACTGACAGATACAGAATGAATCCCACACTCACAGACTGTACTGGAGACTGACAGATACAGAATGAATGTCACAGTCACATTACTGCAGACTGAGTTACACTTTACAGACCAGTCCAAAGATCTCATAGTGGCAGATTGAAAGATGGAGTATCAATTCTATTGGTGCAGACTGAGCTCCATATTCGATATATTGGTAAATACTCGTGTTAAACTGAAATACATATTATCAATACCATTGGTACAGACTGAGCTATACATTACATACAAGTCCAAAAATCACAAATGATCAGACTGGAAGATATAATTTAAATTCTTTTCCCACCGCCTGAGCTCAACATTATATATCAGTCCAACAATCTCATAGAATATTAGACTGAAAGATACAGAATCGATTCAATTAGTGCAGACTGAGCCACACATTATATAGCAGACCAAGAATCTCATACCCTATCAGACTCAAAGATACAATATCAATATCATTAGCACAGACTGATCTGTATGTGACTCACCAGTCCAAAAATCTCATACAGTATCACATTGAAAGATTCAGTATCAATTCCATTAGTGCAGACTGAGCTATACATTGCATTCCAATCCAAAAATCTCATACAGTATCAGACTGATAGATACAGTATCAATTTCTTTAGTGCAGCATGAGCTACATATTACATACCAGTCCAAAAATAACATGCAGTGTTGGACTCAGATGCAGAATTCATCCCATTATTGCAGACTGAGCTACACATTACATACCAGTCCAGTAATTTCATCGTGAACAGATTGAAAGGTATATTATCATTCACAATAGAGTTCAGAGATTAAGATGTAATCCCACTCCAAAACTCACACATGTTGTTTGATTAAAGAAAATCAAAAAGTGTGTCTATATAAACAAATTAAATGCTCGATGAAGAACTGTATATACTTTAAAGTTTCAATACAATACTGTAAACTGAAAAAAGAATACAGAATGCACATTCTCACAGAGATTGAATTGCAGAATTAATCCCACACTGAGATAAAGTAGCAGAGAATGGCAGATACAGAATGTATCCCACACAGACAGTACCAGAGACTGACAGATACAGAATGAATGCATCACTTATATATAGCACCTGGAGACTGGCAGATGCAGAATATACCCCATGCTCACACTCAGTAACAGAGACTGACAGATACAGAATAAGTCCCAGTCTCATATACAGTACCAGAGACTGACCTCTACTGGCGGTAAGCGACAACTGTAATGAGGGAACAAATTCACGTTATCTGTCATGGTTACAGAAACAGGACAATGTGCAATGTGAGGGAAGTTTCTGTCTGTAACTTCTAGTCTCGTATTTTTGCACATTTTGACAGTGAAAAATGAAGACATTTGATTCATAATGGAGTTTTTGTTTAACTCATTCGATAGTTGTGAATTTGCCCCATTATATTTCACTGTACATTGCGCAGTATTTCTCTCTGATTTCTCAGGATGATTTACATTGCTCCCCTACCCCATTGAGACTCTTATTTTCCAAGCAGTATGTGGCCTCCTTATTCCCCCTGGCAAAATGCCCCACATCACACCTTTCTATATTGAAATTCAATGGCCATTTGCACGGCCGTTCAGCAAGCTGATTTTGTCCCAGTCTTCCTCAGTATAGACAATACCCCCTAAATCAATTACCAGAATTAAACACAGCATTACAAGTAGTGTTTGGTCCAACAAAATGTACTTACAGCTCGTCTCCATTCCCAGTTTTTCTAAATCCCACCCGTGCAATATAATGTGAAGAATGAGTTTATCTTCTGTCCCTCTCTCATCTGTAAACTTCAATGACCCGGGGTTTGGGGACATCTACTGGCCGGAAGCAGAACTGCAAAAGTTCGGAACAAATTGCTGAAACCGGACAATGTGCAGTGTGAGCGTGTTTGTGATTGGTGGCAGGTATTAAATCTGATTTTTTTGAACCCACCCATTAAACTTTAGTGTTTGTTAATGAACAGTAAACAGAGCCGGACAGTAAGGATGTGGGGAGTTATACAAAGAGCATCTATTGCAGCCATCAGGTGAGAAGTTTGAAGGACACATTTTAAACAGTTGCTGTTTTGTTTTGGTTGAACGGTTCGTCCCATGGGAGAGGGAAATAGAAATCTGATATGTGCAAAGATCCCTGCCCCATCGGGTAGTCCCACTCATGGATCAGTGCAGGGGTTGGGTTGTGTCTGGATGTCACTAAATTGTTGTAAAACAGCCCAACACACCTGGTATGCAGAAGCTGAGTGCAGCAGTGCTGCAGTGGAGTCAGACACTGACACTGTTTGTATCGCTGGTTTTCATTTGTGGATATTATGATGATTATTAACAGAGAGATTCAATTGATCACTTTTGTATTTTCTACTTCACCTGTTCTTGAATTACAAGAGATACTTTTTCTTCCGACAGGCAAATCCTTGAAGGACCCAGAATCAGTGCGATGTTTCCTGCACCCGAGGCACAAGGAACAGTGCAGCCAGCTCCTTCTCACACACAGTATGTATATTATCACTCACAGAGCACAGAGACACAGACAGGTCATCAGTCCCACAGTCACAGACAGCAGAAATATTCAGTCGCGCACTGATCCCAACCCAACAGTCAAACAGAGCAGGAGAGACAGATATAATTTCCATTTCACAACGACTCAGTACCACTGACTGGCAGATAAATAATTCCCAGTCCAAAATCACACCCAATATCAGATTGAAAGGCACTGTGTCAATCACACATTAGTTCAACCTGAGCTACAAATTACATACCAGATAGAACTGACACATGGTACTGATTGATAGGTACAGAATGAATCACAATAATGTACTCCAAGATTCAAATTAAATACCAGCCCACAACTCACACACATTATGAGTTTAAAGATGCAGTATTCATGACAATATTGTACCCTGAGATACAAATTAGATACCAGTTCAGATGTTACCCATATTTGACTCACATATATGTCCAAAAACCTCATAGTGTCAGAATGAAATGGACAGTTTTAATTCCTTTTCTGAAGACTGAGGTACACATTAGATACCAGTCCAAAATTCTCATATTGTATAAGACTGAAAGTCACAATATCAATCCCATTAGTGCAGACTGAGCTATGCATCCGATCCAAAAATCTCAGAGTCAGGTTGAAAGATACAGTATCAATTCCATTGATGCAGATTGAGCTGCATATTAAATACCAGTCCAAAATTCGCCTAATGTAACATATTGAAAGGCACAGTATCAATCCCATTGGTGCAGACTTAGGTACACATTAGGTACCTGCCCAAAAATCACATACAGTATCATACTGAAAGATATAGTATCGATTTTATTAGTACCGACTGATCGACACGTTGCATACCAGTACAAAAATCTCACACAGTATCAGACTGGAAGATACAATATCAATTCCATTAGTGCAGACTGAGGAATACATTAGATACCAGTCCAAAAGTCATAGTCAGTGTCAAATTGAAAGATACAGTTTCAATCCCGTTAGTGCAGACTGAACAACACCTTACAAACCAGTCTAAATATATTACACAGTATCAGACTGAAAGGTACAGTATGAATTCTATTAGGAAAGACTGAGCTACACATTATATGCCGACCAAAAATCTCATACATTATCATACTGAAACATACATTATGAATCTTATTAGTGTAGACTAAGCTACACATTACAAACCAGTCCAAAAATCTCTCGCAGTGTCTGACTGAAAGTTAGGGTGTCAATTCCAATAGTACAGACTGAGCTACACAATAAATACCAGTCCAATAATTTCACAGTAAAAGATTGAAATGTACATTATCTTCACAGAGATTAAGATGTAATGCGACAACAAAACTCACACACGTTGTTTGATTTAAACAAAATCCAAAAGTGTATCCATATTTACAAATTAATGCTCGATGAAAGATTTGCATACATTAATGAATTAAAGATACAGTTTCAAGCCCCAGACTGTAACCTGAAATAAGAAGACAGAACGAATCCAGACTTGCACTTTGCCCAGAGACTGAGTTACAGAATGAATCCCACACTGATAAAATATCAGAGATTGCCAGTCACAGAATGAATCCCACACTCATACATATTCCCAGAGATTGACAGATACAGAATGAATCCCACACTCCCAGAATGTATTGGAGACTGATGGATATAGATTGAATATCACACTCATATACAGTACCAGAGACTGACAGGCAGAGAATTAATCCCACACTCACGTATAGTCTGACATCTACTGGCCATAAGTGAGAACTGTAACTGAGTGGAACAAATTCACATTATCCGTCGTTGTTGCAGATTCAGGACAATGTGCAATGTGAGGAAATAGTTTCTGTAACTTCTAATCTCTTATTTTTTCATATTTTGTTCGTGAAAAATTAGACAATTGATTCATAATAAAGTATTTGTTTTGCTCAATCGAAAGTTGCCCCATTATATTTCACTCTACTTTGCACAATATTTCTGTCTGATTTCTCAGGACACGATTTATATTAATTCAAATAAACCGAACTGAAACACAAATAAAAACTGAGCGCAAATCAGGAAGTTTCAACGGCGACCGTCAGAAGTGAACGGGATAAAATATAGAAAAAATTAAAACAGAAAATGCTGGAAAGACTCAGCAGGTCCGGCAGCATCTGTGTAGAAGGGAAGCTCGGGTTAACGGTTCAGGACGATGACCCTTCTATAGATCAGAAAGGTTAATCCGACATAATTTAAATAAAGAACGGGAATAAACAGAGGGAAAGACTTCAGAAAATCAATTAATTTCACTGAATCCGGGCAATTGTGTCCCGTATCCACCGGACAGATCAGGGCAAATAATAATACAAAGGATCAGAGTTAAATTCAACGTTATGGGGGAAATAAATTAATTTAAAACATTTTTAAATATAAATTAGACCCGTTTGTGTTTTGGAAACACTATCCCTCTGAACATCATCAAATTCGGTTCCAGTCTTGGTGTTTCTGAATTCAGCGTGCTGGGATTCAAACCTGTTGGAATTAACTGCTTGGAAGGCAGCTATACTCACCATTATAGCGCCTTATTTTACAAGGAGGGAGAAATGGAATGTTTCTGTGGAGTTTGGGACTGAATTGCTCCCTTTGGGTTTCTGGCACTATAAACATAGACAATAAATATTTCCCAAACATCAGCCCCTGAACAGACACAACAAGCTGATGGAATTTCTCATTCATAGATATTAAATAAGATTATGACAAAAGCGAATAGGAAGAGGTTAAGAAGAAGTCACAAAAACAATTAGGGAAGCAAACAGGAACCACGAAATCAAATTATCAAGGAATATCAAAATAAATAGTAAATTATTCCACAGACACAAAAATAACAAAAGGAAAATCAGAATATCTTGAGGGTCACCCGGGGATTCACAAGATAAACTGACAGGTGACGTCAGCGAAATGGCAGAAATATTGAGGTTTGGGGACATCTACTGGCCGGAAGCAGAACTGCAACAGTTCGGAACAAATTGCTGAAACCGGACAATGTGCAGTGTGAGCGTGTTTGTGATTGGTGGCAGATACTAAATCTGATTGGATATCTGATGAAACCAATCAGAGAATGAAACTAAATGTTTTGTGTCATCACGCCCAATCGTCCAATCAAAATCATTGCCTTCTCCATACCCTCATTACCATAGGGCTGTGGGGCTGCCTATTTAATCCGAGCTCGGAGCGGATTTGGGTCATTTCTGGGTCTGAAATTGAGTTTGAAAATGCCTGAGGACAAGAAAGCAGCTCCCAAGAAGGGCGCCAAGAAAACCTTGAGTAAAGCACCAGCCAAGGGCGGCAAGAAGCGGAGAAAGTCGAGGAAGGAGAGTTACTCCATCTACGTCTACAAAGTGATGAAGCAGGTTCACCCCGACACCGGCATCTCCTCCAAGGCCATGAGCATCATGAACTCCTTTGTGAACGATATTTTCGAGCGCATCGCGGGTGAGGCTTCCCGCCTGGCCCATTATAATAAACGGCGCACCATCAGCTCCCGGGAGATCCAAACTGCCGTGCGCCTGCTGCTGCCCGGAGAACTGGCCAAGCACGCCGTGTCGGAAGGGACAAAGGCGGTGACCAAGTACACCAGCTCCAAGTAAAACTCCACAATGTACTGAAAAAAATCAACGGCTCTTTTAAGAGCCACCCACAACCTCTCTGAAGGAGCTGCATTTCCTATATATTTACTTAGGATTGTTCTAATACTGTAATATTATTCCAATCTTATTATGAAGTGATACTGTAACTGCCCCGTTGAAATCCCTAACCCATAAACTGATCCGCTCCTTCCCCTTTGCTTCGCTCTTAAAGCGTTACAATTCTGTCTCACTCCCTTCGTGTTTCATTTAACTGTAAGAATCCAGTCTCCGAATGTTTACTAGCTGATGTGAAAATGCTCACATCAACAGCAAACCCACCCCTTGCAGAAACACAGCGGAATCGGGGCAGAATGAGAGCTCCGTCCGGGTCCGTCTTTTCACAGAAACACTCCCGGCTCTGTGAGAAGGGACCAATCTATAACGTGTCACTTTTATAAAGACTAAATTGAAACGTGTCCCTTCACGGAATGCTGTGAATGGGGATTTAGTCCCGTTCGGTACAGTTTGAAACCGATGGTAGAATGAGACATAATTTAAAGCAGATTTTAAAATAGCGCCAGCGATTGGTGACGGGTAGCGCTGAATAAGACAAGATAAAAAGAACGGGTTTAAAATCTTGTGCTCAGGGCGACATTGATCGAAATCCGGTCCTTTACTACACTGAAATTGGCGGGCTTTTTGAAATTCATCAAATTCCTGGTCTGACCGTTGAGGCCGGTAAATCCCGCCCTCTTCTGTTTCTCAGCTATCTGATTGGTTAATGAAATAGGCAAATGAGGTGTGTTAAAGAACAACCAATCAGAAGACCTTTCAGTCTATAAGAAGGGTCAATACGGAAATCATTCTTCATTCTTTGTGAAAGTGTTTGTGAGATTGTGGAAATGTCTGGAAGAGGAAAAACCGGCGGTAAAGCTCGGGCCAAGGCCAAGTCTCGCTCATCCCGGGCCGGACTGCAGTTCCCTGTGGGCCGTGTTCACAGGCTCCTGCGAAAGGGGAACTACGCTGAACGTGTGGGTGCCGGAGCCCCGGTCTATCTGGCTGCTGTGCTCGAGTATCTGACGGCTGAAATCCTCGAGCTGGCCGGCAACGCGGCCCGGGACAACAAGAAGACCCGCATCATCCCCAGACACCTGCAGCTGGCCATCCGCAACGACGAGGAGCTCAACAAGCTGCTGGGACGGGTGACCATCGCTCAGGGTGGGGTGCTGCCTAATATCCAGGCCGTGCTGCTGCCGAAGAAAACCAGCACTGTGAGCTCCAAGAGCAAATAAAGCGACCAAGATTTAATCTGATAACCCAAAGGCTCTTTTCAGAGCCACCCACTGTATTTATGAAAGAGCTGGTCACTGTCTGTCAAAGGACTTGATTCCGATTCGAGAAACTAACAATAACTTGTTAAATACAAATGATCCATATCGGTCTGTTGCAGTACTCGCTTCCGGACCGCAGATGTCGCCAACCTCCAATAGATTGAAATTTGCAGTTTGTCTGGTGAATGAGACAAAATACCAGAACCGTCAGAATTGTTAACTGGGTGGGTGGGATGCAGAAATACCAGGGACGCTTGTTATTATTTACCGTCCCATCCTCGGACAAGTCTGCCTCGGTTTGTTATTTTACCCAGATGTATACAACAGATGCTGAATGATCAGTTGTTTATAGTGTCAGCGATTACTGAATAAAGAATGTGTGAAATTTGTATTTGGATGTGTGTGAGGTATTTATTCTGTCCCTGCCCGTCTGATATCTGCTCCCTCCCCTTTGTACATTTCCCGTTTAAGCAAATTTATCACGGCCCTGCCATTTCAACCCAGGAGATCACAGCTCTTTCCATCGCCGATTTGGTGGCTCTGAAAAGAGCCTTTGTTGCACTTGGTGCTGAAGCCGGGTCGGGTTTAGGCGCGCTCCCCGCGGATGCGGCGGGCCAGCTGGATATCTTTGGGCATGATGGTGACTCGCTTGGCGTGGATGGCGCACAGGTTGGTGTCCTCAAACAGCCCCACCAGGTAAGCCTCGCTGGCCTCCTGCAGGGCCATGACGGCCGAGCTCTGGAAGCGCAGGTCTGTCTTGAAGTCCTGAGCGATCTCTCGCACCAGGCGCTGGAAGGGCAGTTTGCGGATCAGCAGCTCAGTGGATTTCTGGTAGCGCCGGATCTCCCTCAGAGCCACAGTGCCGGGTCTGTAGCGATGAGGCTTCTTCACTCCGCCCGTGGCTGGAGCGCTCTTCCTCGCCGCTTTTGTAGCCAACTGTTTGCGAGGAGCTTTCCCGCCGGTCGATTTACGCGCTGTCTGCTTGGTCCTGGCCATTTTCTGAACAGATCTCAACACAAACTGAGACACAGAGACTGTTAATACGGAGTGCGCTCTGGGGCCGCCTTTTAAAGGGTCTAATGGGATCCGCCCCTGGCCTGTGATTTGCTGACGTCCAACATCCTATCAGGGAGTGACCGTCCCGGGACTGTGATTTGCAGGTTTATACCGAGCTCTGACAGTCAGACCGAAACGGCGGGAGTTATTGGGCCCCAATTGGCTGAGCTGAAATTAACCATCAATTTCAAAAAGCCCGCCAATTTCAGAGCATCAAATAACAGTTTCAAGAAAATCTCATTTCCATCCAGCAATTTAAGAATCTCTCTCTTTATAATCTCCATTATTTCCCACTCCTCAGCTCAAACCTCAGGCTGTTTCACATTCCGGTTCATTCTCTGATCTGTCTGTAAACGGGCGGGAATAAAGCCCCGGTCATTGCTTTCCGAAACGGGACAAAGTCCAGCTTCAATTTCAAAAATCCCGCCAGTTCCGGCCCGGTGAACCGCTCCTCAAACAGAAACTTGACATCGAACTGATAATTGAATGAGGGCAGGAAATAAAGACCGAGCAGAGAGGACACAGCGGGAGAGGGAGTGAGGAGGGATTTTACTCTGAGCGGAGAATGTAATGTCTGGGGAAAGAGTCTGTATCCCCGCCTGTTCATTTATACCGTGAAACCGGGAATTCCGCTCCTTCTCTCGGGATGGCCGAGAATCCCGGCCGTTGTTTCTGATCTCCCTGTACCGAGTGTTGGGGAATCTCCCTATACTAATTAAATATCAGAAACTGATTCCCCATCCCGAGATCTCTCCTCTCCCCGTTCCCAGGTCAGTGCTCTCTCTGTGAGGCGGTGGGTGGCTCTTAGAAGAGCCTTTGTTTTGTGTTCGGTTTGAAAGGGTCGAGTCGTTCAGCCGCCGAATCCATAGAGAGTGCGGCCCTGCCGTTTCAGAGCGTACACCACATCCATGGCAGTGACCGTCTTGCGCTTGGCGTGTTCAGTGTAGGTGACCGCGTCCCTGATCACATTCTCCAGGAAAACCTTCAGCACCCCGCGGGTTTCCTCGTAGATCAGACCCGAGATCCGCTTGACACCGCCACGGCGAGCCAGGCGGCGGATGGCTGGTTTGGTGATCCCCTGGATGTTATCACGAAGCACTTTACGGTGCCGCTTGGCTCCTCCTTTGCCCAGTCCTTTGCCTCCTTTACCTCTGCCAGACATGATGATTCTTCACTCAAATCGCTGCTGAATGAATAACAAACTTATGCTGCTTCCGTTTTTATGCAGCCTGCCCCGACCTGACTGAAACAGACACAGGGAGGGGAGGAGACAGAGTGAGATATTAAACAGAGAGGGGAGGAGACAGAGTGAGATATTAAACAGAGAGGGGAGGATACAGAGTGAGATATGAAACAGAGAGGGGAGGAGACAGAGTGAGATATTAAACAGGGAGCGGAGGAGACAGAGTGAGAGGACAGAGAGGGGAGGAGAGAGTCAGAGTGACGGACAGAGCGGAGAGCGGCCTCTGATATTCCAGCTCCACCTCCAGCTTTCTCCACCGCCAATTTCAAACCGTTTATCGATAATAGAACCGAAACACAGCGCTCCGCACAAACCCTTACAGACTCGGGCTTCATATTCATGGATTCCCAAAAAAACAGAGCTTTTAAATAAGCCCCGTTACAATTAACAGTCAGTAATATTCCTGCCTAAATACAATCCCTTCTATAACAAGTCAACCCGCCTCCTTCCATTTCAGTCCCAGACCCGATTCGATCTCCCCACACATCCCCTCCCAGACGGGTTCAGCAGTTGACAAACACTTTATTCCAGCTGATTTGAAGAATCTCATGTGTTGGGGTTTGAACTGTGATAGCGGCGGATCTCCGCCAGTGTTACCCTGTCACGGACTCTCGCCCTGAATCTGTGAGAAAAAATGAACTGGGACTGGAGCCGAACACACGCCAGTTCCAGTGAGGCCCGGCCCGGACATCCCATTCTCTCTATTTTATTTCAGACAGTGGGGGTGGGGCGGGGGATAGCGAATGTCAGCGAGGCACCAGGACCCTGGGTTTATTTGAAATGATTTCTATCTGAAATCTGAGCCCGGCCCCGGGACAGGAATCATCTGATTCCGGGATCAGCTCTTTTCTGAGAGACGTGGGTGGCTCTGAGAAGAGCCGTTGGGTTCAGATGGTCACAAGTTGCACTTGATTTTTTACTTCTTTTTGCCCGCTGCTTTCTTGGGCTTTGCTGACTTCGGCTTGGGCTTGGCCCTCGGTTTTTCCACCTTCTTCGCCTTCGCCTTCACTGTCTTGGGGGTCTTGGGCTTCTTCGCCGCCGCTTTCTTCTTAATTGGTGATTTCGCCGCCTTTTTCGTGGTCGATTTCTTGACCGCTGGTTTCTTGGCCGTTAATTTCTTGACGGCTGTTTTTTTGGCCGCTGGTTTCTTTCCGGGAGATTTCTTGGTCACTTGTTTCTTCACCTTCTTTACCACTTTTGCCTGGGTTTCCTTCTTAGCGACTCTGAAGGAGCCCGAGGCGCCCGTGCCCTTGATCTGCACCAGGGAGCCTTTTTCCACATTTCTCTTGATACTTAATTTGATCTGGGACCGGAGCTTCTCCACATCCAGGCCTTTGGTCGCCAGAACCTTCTTTATCGCGGCCAGGGATATCCCCTTGCGATCCTTGCAATCCCCCACAATCTTGAGGATCTGTTCGCCCAACGGGGGGCCGGTGGACTTGGGTCTGGGAACCGCCTTCTTCTTCTTGGGAGCCTTGGGTGGAGCGGTGGCGGCGGCAGGAGGTGCCGTTTCGGCGGCTGCAGTGTCTGTCATGTCCAGGACTCTGTGGAAAATCTCTCTGACAGTCAGAGCTGGGTCAGAAATGAAACGAGAGGCGGCGGCACAGAGCAACTTAAAGGCACAGAGCGGACGGGGCGGAGACATCCTGCTGTCAGCTCCCGGCCCCTCCAGCCTCTCTGTGTTTCTCTCTCCTCTTAAACTCCCCGATTCCAATTCAAATCGGGCACTCCAGAGTCCCAGACTAGCCCCTTCCTATCTCTAACACCGGTATGTTTGCTGTCGAAAAACTTTCACCCGAATTAAAAGCACCAGTTTCGATTTAAACCCGTTTCATTGCTGCACTGATCGCGCTCTCTCACCCGATCGCTGACATGATCTCCGTTTTTCGGCTGAAATCTTGAATTGAATTCAAACTTTACCTTAAATTTCCACTTCGGAGCTCGGCAGGGGAGGAGGACGTTCCTTTGACAGGGATTTTTTTTATTTTACTCAAAATAGACTTGGAAATCCGGCGATGAGACCGGCCACACAAACACAGTGACATTAATCTAACCCGCCCGCCCCTTTAACACACTCTCTCTGACACAATGTTCACATCTTCACATTCACAGGACAAACTGTTCGCCAGATTGACAATTCCCGGGACAGGCTTTCCTCCCCGCTCGGCCTGTGCTGCAGATTCTCGGGGGTTAGTTGTAGTTTCCCAGCTCAGTAAATGTTAAACACTCTGAGGCCGGCGCTCATCACAATGTCTGGTCCCCAGTTTCAGGGACAGGAGTCAATCACAGCTGTGGTTGTGATTATCCATATCTGGTTTTACATTATTACATTGTCTGCACACAGAAATATGTTTGGTTGAGGCGATAATACAAATAATCCGCTCTGGGCTCCTCCAGCCTGTCTGTCTTTGTCTCCCTCCTCCAAAACTGACTGACAGACAATAGTAACTGGTGTCCCATCCGTCCCATTCTAAACACCCAGAGACGGCCAGTTACTGAATAAATTCAACATTCATAGGCAGTCCAGTGTCAGACAGTTACAGGCTGTTTCTCTCCACCTTTCCTTACTCGACTGGAGACTGATAAATGCACCGTCAGACCGGCTCATACATAATAGAAGGGCCAGTGACCGTCTCACCAACAGCACCGGAGGTCTGTTCACAGACACAGAATCAGTCTTTACCTTCCAACAGGGTGTTCATATTACGCTCAATGACACTATCCCGCTCTCATGTACAGCGCTAGAGATAGAGAAATACACACGGACAGATAAAGAGACAGACAGAGACAGGCACACAGACAAAGTATCATTCTCACACTTCTTCTCAGTGTGTCCGTTTCACACTCAGCAAACAGTATCCCACCTTCGTGTACAGCGCTGGAGAGATACAGACAGGCAGAGTATCAGCCAGACGCTTCCCATCAGTGTCTCTGTATCACGCTCAGCAGCAGTATTCCACCTTCATATGTTGCACAAAAGAGAGAGAAAAACTGACCTGCAATGTCACGTTTTCACCCAGTAACAAATTGGAAAATACTCCATTCCAATTGCCATTCCAAGCTGGAGTGACAGAAGATGCAGTCTCATCTCTCACTGATATTATTTCTGAGACAGACACATTATTAATCCCACTCTCAGGGACAGTGTCACGCATTTAACCCTCTCTTGCATGTTGTACCCTCTGCAATTTTGCAGCTCAGGGCCCTTCTGTATTTCTCTCAGTGACCGAGAGTTTCACTCCGATTGAAATAAACTGGGACTGTAGCAGTCAGATATTAATCCGACACGGTCCCAGCAAATACACCGACTCCCACTTTCCTCCCATGTTTCTCCAGGATGAAATCCTCTCATTTCGAGGATTTCATTTT
The DNA here is from genome assembly GCF_035084215.1 of Heptranchias perlo. NCBI lineage: Eukaryota > Metazoa > Chordata > Chondrichthyes > Hexanchiformes > Hexanchidae > Heptranchias > Heptranchias perlo. Next base: position 5,217,295 of record NW_027139623.1, on the reverse strand, counting down.
CACATCGTTCACCTGACGAAGGAGGAAGCCTCCGAAAGCTTGTGAATTTAAAATAAAATTGCTGGACTATAACTTGGTGTTGTAAAATTGTTTACAATTCTCCAGGATTGGTTGGAGGAATCCGGCCTCCAGATACGGAGTCACAAGTTTCTTTATCAGTAACGGGACCAAGAATGAACAGAACCAATTGGCTAATTTCACAGCCGCCCACTTTATCTCTGAAAGACTCTTTTCCATCAAAAGATACCGAGAGAAACAGCAGGGATGGAAACATCTCGTTTAATAGTTAGAGATTGTAAAGTCAGTCTGATTTCCAGCGTTAGGCACTGGTGGAATCCGATCTGTTTTCCATTCTGGTGCCTGTTCCTGCACTGCCTGTGGACCCCATTCCCTCTGACCTTTCCCCCAGACCCACTTCCTTTGCTCAGACTCTGAAAAATTCCAATTGGGGAAAGTTTCCATCGATTTTTGTATTGGGAATTAAACCAGATATCTGCGCATGCGTGACTCAGCCCCGCCCCCAGCGCTGGTCGTCGGTGAACGGAAGAGCGCATGCGCGCTCCCCTCCCCCAGCTCGGCCTGTGGGCGCCATTCCCTCAGTGAGCGGAAGAAGATGGTTTAAAACAGCCGGGAATGGAGAGATCACGGCCCCCGGGGGAAGGGAGCAAAGAGCAGCCTCGTTACAGCAGCTCATCGCTTCGGGACCGTGTCCGCAGATGGGCTCAGAGATCGGCATTGAGTCCGGGGGAAGGTCAGGGGGAGTCCGGGGGCTGTTTGTAAGAGGCGGAGTGGATCAGGAACTGGTCCTGGAACATGGAGTGAGCGGGGGAAGGGAGAGGTCATTCTCGGGCTGTGTGTGTACAGGGTGTGTCCAGGGTAAGGGAGACAGAATGGGAAGAACCTGCTATTTAAAATCATTGCTGCTTTCTCTCCCCAAATCAGTAGTGAATGTTCCTGGTTTAGTTCCAGTCTCACCCTGTTACTGGACAGTGAACAGTCAGGATGTGGGGAGTTATACAAGCAGTATCTATAGCAGGCATCAGGTGAGAAGTGTGAAGGACACATTTTAAACAGCGGTTGTTTGGTTTGGGGTGAACGGCTAGTCCCATGGGAGAGGAGTTGAGAAAACTGACCTGTACAAAGGTCCCTGCCCCATCGGGTAGTCCAATTCACGGATCAGTGCAGGGGTTGTGTTGTGTCTGGATGTCACTAAATTGTTATAAAATCGTCCAACACACCGGGTGTGCAGAAGCTGAGTGCTGCAGTACTGCAGTGGAGTCAGACATTGACACTGTTTGTATCACTGGTTTTCATTTGTGGATATTCAAAATGATCATTAACAGAGATATTAAACTGATCACTTTTGTATTTTCTACCTCACCTGTTCCTGAGTAATAAGAGATAATTTTCTTTCCACAGGCAAATCCTTGAAGGATCCAGAATAAATGTGATGTTTCCTCCACCCGAGGCAAAAGAAACAGTGCAGCCAGCTCCTTCTCACACACAGTAAGTACATTATCACACACACAGAGCACGGAGTCACAGACAGGTCATCAGTTCCACAGTCTCAGATAGCAGAAGTAGTCAGTACCACACTGATCCCAAGACCCAGAGACACATTTTCAATCCAACCATCAAACAGAGCAGGTGAAGTAGATACTGTTCCATTTCTCCCAAACTCAGTTCCGCTGACAGGGAAATACAAAAATCCCAGTCAAAATCACACTCTCAGATTGAAAGGCACTGTGTCAATCTCACAATTGGGCAACATTAAATACCAGATAGAAATCACACATGGTACCCGATTGAAAGGGACAGAATGAACCCCAATAATGTACCCTGAGATTCCAATTGAATACCACCCCACAACTCACAAATGTGAGTTTAATACATGCAGTATCCATTCGATTAATGTATCATGAGGTACAAACTGCAGACATGTCCAAAACTCATGTAGAGTATCAGACTGAGAAATGTTGTGACAGTCGAACCTGAAAAACAAATGAGAAACCAGTTTATAATACACATAGTATGAGATGTAAATACACAGTATCAATTCTATTAGTGCACACTGAGATACACATTACATACCAGTCCAAAAATCTCATACAATATTAGACTGAAAGGCACAGTATCGATTACAATAGTACAGACTGAGCTGCACATTATATACCAATTCCAAAATCACTATATCAGTTTGAAATATATGTTATCATTCACAATAGTACACAAAGATATTGATTTAATAGTAGTCCAAAAAGCACACAAATTATCTGATTAAAAACCTCCAGCACCAAATCCTAAAGTATATCCATATTTACCAATTAAATGAAAAAAACTATTTAAACATGAAGATATTAAAGCTGCAGTATTGAACACCATAATGTAATCTGAGACAATAATTATAGACAGATGCAGAATAAATCTCACACTCTTATGGTACCAATGTTGACAGAGAATGTATCCCAAACTCTCATAATGTACCAGAGACTGGCAGATAAAGTATGAATCCCACACTCACACAGCATCAGAGACTGTATATATCAAATGAATCGCAAACTCAAACACACTACTGACAAGATACACAATGAATCCCACACAGTATCACGGACTGAGAGATACAAAATGAATCTCTCAGTCACCTACATTAGTGCAGGCTGAGTTACAAATTAGGGACCAGTCCACAAATCTCAGTGTCAGATTGAAAGATACAGTACCAATTCCATTAGTGCAGACTGAGCTACATATTAATTACCAATACAAAAGACCAATGCAGATTCAGACTGAAATATACAGTATTCCATTTATGCAGACTGAGCAACACATTGTATATAAGTTCAACATGTCACCATGTCAGTTTGGAAGATACACTGTATCACAATTGTGTTCACATTGATGCAGATTTAATCGTAGCCAAAAAGTGCAGTGATTCTCTGATTATAACCTACAGCATCACATTTTAACGTATATAATTACTTACCACTTAAACACTGGGAAAAATTATTTATACATTTATGTATTAAAGATACAGGTTTGAATGCCATGCTGTGAAATGAGATACAAATTAGATACAGATAAAGAATGAATCTCATACTCAGATCCAGTGCCAGAGACTGACATAAAGAATGAATCCCTCACTCATACAATGTACCACTGACTGACAGATACAAAATGAATCCCACACTAACATACAGTAGCACAGACTGACAGATACAGTATATATATCACTCATATACAGTATCAGAGATTGATGGAAATGGAATGAATGTCTCACTCACATGCAGCACCAGAGACTGACAGATATGGAATTAATCCCAAATTCACACATGGTGCCAGAGACTGACAGGAACAGAATGAATCTCATTCAGATACAGTACAAGGGGCTGACATATATAGAATGAATCCCACACTCACACACAGTACCACAGGCTGACAGAATCAGAATGAATCACAAAGTACCACAGTCAAACAAATACAGAATGAATCTCTAAGTCAAATCACTGCAGACTGAGTTACACACAACATGCCAGTCCAAAAATCTTCGTGTCAGATTGAAAGATAATGTATCAATTCCATTAGTGCAGACTGAGCCAAACATTATATAGCAGTCCAACACTGTCAGACCATATCAGACTCAAAGATACAACATCAATTCCATTAGCATGTACTGAGCTACATGTTACACACCAGTCCAAAAATCTCATACAGTAACAGACTGATAGATACATTATCAATTCTATTAGTGCAGGCTGAGCTATATATTACATTCCAGTCCAAAAATCTCAGTGTCAGACTGAGATACAGAATTAATTCCATTATTATAGACTGAGCTACACATTATATACCAGTTAAATAATTTCACCATGGAGAGATTGAAAGGTACATTATCATTCACAACAGAGTTCAGAGATGAAGATGTAATACACTCACAAACATTGTTTGATTAAAGAAAATCCAAAAGTGTATCAATATTTACAAATTAAACACTTGATAAAAAACGGCATATACTTTAAAGTATTAAAGATATAGTTTCAAATACAATAATATAAACTGAAATAAGAACACAGAATGAATCCAGACTTGCACATTGTCTCAGAGACTGAATTATAGAATAAAACCCAGACTGAGATAAATTGGCTGAGACTGACAGATACAGAATGTATCCTAAACTCATATACAGTATCAGAGACTGACAGATACAGAATAAAGCCCACATTCACATGCAGCACCAGAGACAGACAGAAACAGAATGAATCCCACACTAAGACACAGTACCAGAGACAGACAGAAACAGAATGAATCCCACACTCACACACAGTACCAAAGGCAGACAGATACAGAATAAACCCCATACTCATGTGCAGTACCAGATACAGACAGGTACAGAATAAACCCCACACTTATATACAGTATCAGAGACTGAAAAATACAGAATAAACCGCACACTCATATACAGCACCAGAGACAGACAGAAGCAGAATAAACCTGCCACTCGCATACAGTACCCGTTACAGACAGATACAGAATAAACCCCACACACGTACAGTACCACAGACTGACAGGCACAGAATGAATCCCACACTCACACACAGTACCAGACACTGAAAGATACAGAATAATCCTCACATTCATATACAGTACCAGAAACAGACGAATAAAGAATAAACCCCACACTCATTTGCAGTACCAGAGACAGACAGATACAGAATGAATCCCAAATTCACACACAGTACCAGAGACTGACAGATACAGAATGAATCCCAAATTCACACAAGGTACCAGAGACTGACATACACTGAATAAACCCCACACTCATTTCCAGTACCAGAGACTGACAGATACAGTATATACCCCCCACTCATTTGCAGCTCAAGAGACTGACAGATACAGAATAAACCCCACACTCATATACAGTACGAGAGACTGATAGGCACAGAATGAATCCCACACACACACAACACCAGAGACTGACAGATACAGAATAAACCCCACACTCATATGCAGCACCAGAGACTGACAGATACAGAATAAACCCCACACTCATATACAGTACCAGAGACTGACAGATACGGAATGTGTGAATTTGGGATTCACAGTATCGGAGACAGACAGATACAGAATAAACCCCAAACACATCTACAGTATCAGAGACACACAATTACAGAATAAACCCCACACTGACACACAGTTCCAGAGACTGACAGATACAGAATAAACCTCACACTCATGTACAGTATCAGAGACTGACTTATACAGAATGAATCTTATACTCACACACAATACCAGAGACTGACAGATACAGAATAAAGCCCAACCTCATATACTGTACCAGAGACAGATAAATACAAAATAAACACCAAACACATCTACAGTATCGGAGATAGACAGATAGAGAATAAACACCACACTCACACACAGTACCAGAGACAGACACAGAATAAAAGCTACACTCACACACAGTACCAGAGACAGACAGATACAGAATAAAACCTACACTCACACACAGTACCAGAGACAGACAGGCACAGAATAAACCCCACACTCACACACAGTACCAGAGAGTGAAAAATACAGAATAAACACCAAACTCTTGTACAGGATCAGAGACTGACAGATACAGAATAAACCCCACAATCATGTAAAGTGCCAGGAAAAATTGTTTGGTTAGTGAGTGTCTGTAAATGAAGGAAACATGTTGTCTGGTAAGGGAGTGTCTATACATGAAGGAAAAACGGTGAAGGGTCAGGGAATATCTATAAATGAAAGAGAAATGGTGACAGGTCAGGGATTGTCGAAAATGAAGGTGAAATGGTTTCTGGTAAGGGAGTATTATAAATGGGAGAAGACATGGTGACAGGTCAGGGAGTGTCTAAAAATGAAGGCGAAATGGTGACGGGTGACGGAGTGTCCATAAAGGAGGGAGAAATGGTGACAGATGAGGCAGAGTCTGTAAATGATGGAGAAATGGTGACTTGTCAGAGGGTGTCTGTAAATGAAGGGGGAATGGTGACTGGTCCGGGAGTGTCTGTAAATGAAGGAGGAATGGTGATTGGTCCGGGAGTGTCTGTAAATGCAGGAGAATTGTTGACAGGTCAGGTCGTGTCGATATCTGAAGGAGAAACAGTGATGGGTCAGGGAGTGTCTATTAATGAAGGGACATGCTGACGGGTCAGGGAGAGTTTGTAAATGAAGGAGAAATGCTGAAGGGTCAGGAAGCGTCTATAAACGTAGGAGAAATTGTGTTTGATCAGGGAATGTCTGAAAATGAAGGCGAAATGGTGACTGGTCAGGGGGTTTCTGTGAATGAAGGAGGAATGGTGATTGGTCAGGGGGTGTCTGTAAATGAAGGAGGAATGGTGATTGGTCAGGGGGTGTCTGTAAATGAAGGAGGAATGGTGACTGGTCAGGGGGTGTCTGTAAATGAAGGAGGAACGGTGACTGGTGCGGGAGTGTCTGTAAATGAAGGCGAAATGGTGACTGGTCAGGGGGTGTCTGTAAATGAAGGAGAAATGGTGACTGGTCAGGGGGTGTCTGCAAATGAAGGAGAAATGGTGACTGGTCAGGGGGTGTCTGTAAATGAAGGAGGAACGGTGACTGGTGCGGGAGTGTCTGTAAATGAAGGCGAAATGGTGACTGGTCAGGGAGTGTCTGTAAATGCAGGAGAATTGTTGACAGGTCAGGGAGTGTCGACATCTGAAGGACAAAAAGTGATGGGTCAGGGAGTGTCTATTAATGAAGGGACATGCTGACGGGTCAGGGAGAGTTTGCAAATGAAGGAGAAATGCTGAAGGGTCAGGGAGCGTCTATAAATGTAGGAGAAATTGTGTTTGATCAGGGAGCGTCTGAAAATGAAGGAGAAATTGTGATAGGTCAAGGAAAATCTTTAAGTGAAGGAGAAATGGTGACTGGTCAGGGAGAGTCTTTTGCCAAAATTGGGAGATATCACAGATGGACGGCATACAGGCAGCTATAGGGAGGGACATTGTGTGGAAATGAGGGGCAGAGCATATACACACAGCCAGAGTCAACATATTCAGGAGAGGAGAGGGGAATCAGTGAGTGTGGAACTGAATCCAACCAGAGTCAGCAACTTCAGGGGAGGAGAGGGAGGGGAACCAGTGAGTGTAGAACTGAACCCAGTCAGAGTCAGCACCTTCAGGGGAGGAGAGGGAGGGGAACCACTGAGTGCAGAACTGAACCCAGTCACAGTCGGGATCTTCAGGAGAGAGAGAAAACTTAAATAGAAGGAAAAATGTTGGAGGTGGTGCGATGGGTTTGGGTTCCAGCAGAGGGAGGAGGGTGATTGTGTGGGACGGGGATTTACAGTCTGGGGGAATGAGCGGGAAGAATGTTCCACAGGAACTGGAATTGCCTGTTCTGAATTTCTATCCTGTATTCACAGTGAGGACTTTTGTTATCTCCTTTTACAGGGTATTACAAGGGGCGGATTTGCAGACGAGAAACTCAAACCAAACATCACGTCAAGATCTGACTCCATTCACCAGCACCTGAAGATTATCGGCCTTAAAATATAGGAGAAATGTTGATCTGTTCTATCTGTGGAAAAGATTTCAAACATCACTGTGACTGGAATAGCAGCGAGACACACACACCCGATTGAGAGTGTTCCAGTGCACTGACTGTGGGAAGAGCTTTCACCAGTTACACAGCCTGAAGAAGGACACCCGCACCATGGAGAAACCGTCGAAATGTGGGGACTGTGGGAGGGGATTCAGTTACTCATCCCGGCTGGAAACACATCGACGCAGACACACTGGAGAGAGGCCGTTCACCTGCTCCGTGTGTGGGAGCGGATTCACTCAGTCATCCCACCTCACTGAACATCAACTTGTTCACACTGATAAGAGACTTTTTAAATGTTCTGTCTGTGAGAAGAGCTTTAAAAGAAAAAGTGATCTGCTGACACACCAACGCACTCACACTGGGGAGACGCCGTTCACCTGCACTAAGTGCGGGAAGGGATTCACTCAGTCATCCAACCTGCTGACACACCAGCGAATTCACACTGGGGAGAGGCCGTTCACCTGCTCCGTGTGTGGGAGCGGATTCACTCAATCTTCCCACCTCATTGAACATCAGCTTGTTCACACTGATAAGAGACTTTTTAAATGCTCTGTCTGTGAGAAAAGCTTTAAAAGAAAAAGTGATCTGCTGACACACCAACGCACTCACACTGGGGAGAGGCCGTTCACCTGCTCCGTGTGTGGGAAGGGATTCACTCGGTCATCCAGCCTACTGACACACCAGCGAGTCCACACTGGGGAGAGGCTGTTCACCTGCTCCGTGTGTGGGAAGAGTTTCACTCGATCATCCCACCTGCTGAGACATCAGCAAGTTCACACTGGTGAGAGGCCATTCACCTGCTTCATATGTGGGAAGGGATTCGCTCAGTCATCCACCCTGCTTACACACCAGCGAGTTCACACAGGGCAGAGGCCGTTCACCTGCTTCATATGTGGGAAGAGATTCACTCAATCATCCACCCTGCTGACACACCAGCGAGTTCACACTGGGGAGAGGCCATTCACCTGCTCCGTGTGTGGGAAGGAATTCACTTGTTCATCCGGCCTCATTGAACACCAACTTGTTCACACTGATAAGAGACCCTTTAAATGTTCTAACTGTGAGAAGAGCTTTAAAAGAACTTGGGATCTGCTGAGACATGAACGTATTCACACTGGGGAGAGGCCGATCACCTGCTCCGTGTGTGGGATGGGATTCACTCAGTCTTCCCACCTGCTGAGTCACCAGCGAGTTCACATGTGACTGCAGGGGATGGATTCTGCTGTTATTGCTGATGTTAATCACATCCAGGACTGAACCATGTTCATTCTGACAGTTGGGGTTTGTTTCTGATGTTAAACTCCAGCCCAGTTAAAGGGATTATTAATATTCTGTACAAGTGTCAAATTAATCAGCTTTCTTTCAAACACAGTGTGTCCAGTCCTTGATATCTTGATGATAAGAGAAGCAGTTTGAGGACTCATGATGAAGTGAGTGGAATCCATCTTAGAACTGTGTTCCTCCACCATTTTAAAAGATGGATCGACAAATGTCCAACTCTGACAGGACAGAAAATTCTATTATATCACACGGTCCACTTCAATCAGGCTGAGCAGATTTCCACTACCCTTGTGTGGGAAAGAGTTTCCTGATTTCAATCCAAGACACCCGAGCTCTAAATTTAAGTTTATGTCCTCTTGTTCTGGATTCACCGACGAGAGAAAATAGTTTCTATTTCGACCCTATCGAATCCCTTTATAATTTTAAATATCTGGATCAGATCACCCCTCAACCTTCTAAACTCAAGGGAATGCAAACCAAGTTTATGCAACCGGTCCTTATAATTGAACCCTTCAAGCCCCAGTGTCATTCTGGTGAATTTGCACTGTACCCCCTCCAAGGTCAATATATCCAATATGTCCCAGCACTGACTGTGTGTATCACAGGACTGAGTGTCCCAGCACTGACTGTGTGTAGATCAGGATTGAGTGTCCCAGCACTGACTGTATGTTTAACAGGACTGAGTGTCCCAGCACTGAATGTGTGAAGAACAGGACTGAGTGTCCCAGCACTGACTGTGTGTATAACAGGACTGAGTGTCCCAGCACTGAATGTGTATAACAGGACTGAGTGTCCCAGCACTGACTGCATGTATAACAGAACTGAGTGTCCCAGCACTGAATGTATTGAAAAAGGACTGACTGTCCCAGCACTGACTGTGTGTATAACAGAACTGAGTGTCCCAGCACTGACTGTGTGTATAACAGGACTGAGTGTCCCAGCACTGACTCTGTGTATAACAGGACTGAGTGTCCCAGCACTGACTGTATTGAAAAAGGACTGACTGTCCCAGCACTGACTGTGTGTATAACAGAACTGAGTGTCCCAGCACTGAGTGTGTGTAACAGGACTGAGTGTCCCAGCACTGACTCTGTGTATAACAGGACTGAGTGTCCCAGCACTGACTGTGTTGAAAAAGGACTGACTGTCCCAGCACTGACTGTGTGTATAACAGAACTGAGTGTCCCAGCACTGACTGTGTGTATAACAGGACTGAGTGTCCCAGCACTGACTCTGTGTATTACAGGACTGAGTGTCCCAGCACTGACTGTGTGAAAACAGGACTGAGTGTCCCAGCACTGACTGTGTGTATAACAGAACTGAGTGTCCCAGCACTGACTGTGTTGATAGCAGGACAGGGTGTCCCAGCACTGAATGTGTGTATAACAGGATTGATTGTCCCAGCACTGACTGTGCGTATAACAGGACTGAATGTCCCAGCACTGAATGTGTGTATAACAGGACTGAATGTCCCAGCACTGACTGTATGTATAACAGGACTGAGTGTCCCAGCACTGACTGTGTGTGTAAAAGGACTGACTTTCCCAGCAATGACTGTGTATAACAGGATTGAGTGTCCCAGCACTGACTGTGTGTATTCACAGGACTGAGTGTCCCAGCACTGACTCTGTGTGTAACAGAACTGAGTGTCCCAGCACTGACTGTGTGTATAACAGGACTGAGTGTCCCAGCACTGACTGTGTGTATAACAGGACGGAGTGTCCCAGCACTGACTGTGTGTCTAACAGGATTGAGTGTCCCAGCACTGACTGTGTGTCTAACAGGATTGAGTGTCCCAGCACTGACTGTGCGCAGAGTGTCGATGGTGTGTGGGAGGAGATAAATGGGTGGGTTCGATTCCATGATAGGTTGGAGTGACATGGGGTTGTCGGTGGAGATTAAATCGGTTGGAGGAGGTTACAGAGATATGGAGAGGGCGAGGACCATGGAGGGATTTGAAAACGAGGTCGAGGGTCTTAAAATCGAAGCTTTGTCGGACCGGGTGCCAATGTAGTAACACATGAACAGAAACTTACGGTTCACTGCCCGGCAGACAGGTGGGGAAGACATTGATGTCCGCGGGGGAACAGTCAGGGTCACAGCAGCAGTTGAGGTCTCAGACTCCGCCAGTCAGGTCACAGGTACAAATGGGAACGGCTGGAACAAGACACACAGTGAGATCTTACAACAGAGCACGGACGGTCTCAAAGACCACCTCCCTCCCTTGTCTGAATCCACGATCACCGTCTTCACCATCTCCCAAAATCAATCTGCAGACTTATCCTCCCACTGCTTTCTACTCACCGAATTACAGCTTCCAGATACCCAGCACAACCCACTTAATAAATAATAATAATTATGTGGAGAGAATAGAGAAGCTGGGATTACTCTTTTCGGAGCAGAGAAGGTTCAGTGGAGATTTACTCGAATGGTCCCGGGGATGAGGGACTTCAGTTACCGGGATAGACTGGAGAAACTGGGATTGTTCTCCTTGGAGCAGAGACGGTTAAGGGGAGATTTAATAGAGGGGTTGAAAATGAGGAGGGGTTTTGATGGAGTCGATGGGGAGAAACTGTTGTCACTGGCGGGAGGGTCGGTAACCAGAGGACACAGATTGAAGGGAATTGGGAAAAGAGCCAGAGGGAGATGAGGAGAATGTTTTTAGGCAGCGAGTTGTTCTGATCTGGAATTCACTGCCTGAAAGGGCGGTGGGAGCAGATTCAATAATAACTTTCAAAAGGGAATCGGGTCAATCCTTGAAGGGGGGAAATTTGCGGGACTGTGGGGAAAGAGCAGGGGGGAGTGGGACTAATGGGATCGCTCTTTCACAGGGCCGGCACAGGTGCGATGGGCCGAGCGGCCTCTTTCACAGAGCCGGCACAGGCGCGATGGGCCGAGCGGCCTCTCTCTGTGCTGTTTGATTCTCGCTCACTTTCGGGCTCCGACCCACGGCCCGTTTGACGGGGAGGCGGGAGAGTGACTCCCCCCCGAGCCCAGCTCGACACCGGGCGCTGCCAGAGTGGAGATTCAGGAGGCCCGCAGGAGGCCCCGAGTAACTTCCCCCGTCACCCCACCCTCCCCTCTCAGGCCACTCCCGGGTGCGGGCCCTCCCTCTGTCGGCCTCGCCCCCGCCCACAGCACCGCCCGCCCGCCGTCATCTTCCCGGCGCCGGCCTGTTGCTGAGGGAACGCGTCACAAGAAACGCGCAGCGCATGTGCGGCATCCCACTGGCCCGAGCGGCAGATACGCCTCGTGACGTCAGCGCGCAAAGGTGAGTGACGCTTCAGAGTGTCACGTGGTGGAAGGTGTCAGCCCAGGAGTCGGGGGGAGGAGAGAGCTGTCAATCAAAGGGCCCGGATTCAGCACTCACTGCGCACAGGGTTTGGAGAATTTGTTTAAAATGCAAAATGTGCAAGAATGAAATAAAATTAGAAATGTACCAAAAAGGGAAAAAAAACTGCAAATACAATAATCTGAATTTAAAACAGAAATGTCTAAACTCACATAAGGCTGATGGTCTGGGTCCTCCCGCCACTATTAGTCTTATCTACCTGGGGCATAGGATGAGCAGAATGCTTGAATGTACCTTTTTTAAATGCAGATGTATGGAATGGACCAGCGAGGGAGGCTGTGGGGCCTGATTGTATCAGCAATTTCCAGAGAATTGGCGAAGTACCTGACAGTGGTACCTTGGGATACGACAGCCTCGAAATTTAAAATTATTTTGGTACATGTGCACTCGCTTTTTGTGATTGCTGTACCTGGGCACCTAAACCCCTTTGCTCCTCTACAGTCCCTAGTTTCTCACCATTAAGAAAATTCTCCTATTTCTCACTTGGTGCCAAGTGAATGTACATAAGGCCGGTGTTTATGCTCTGCATGAGCCTCCTGTCACCCTTCTTCATCTAACCCTAACAGCATATCTTTCTATTCCTTGGGATATGACAGCCTCGAAATTGGGATCTTCAATGTTGTTTTTGATACATGTGCACTAGATTTCCAAACTTCGCCAGTAAAAGTAATGGACTTTTATTGTTTGGTGTACCTTGACACCAAAGCCCCTTTGCTCCTCGACAGTCCCAATAGATGCTCTTTGTATTACTCCCCGCATCTTTACAGTCTGGCAGTGTTTACTCTCTTCACTGTCCAATAACAACAGAGACGGCGAGACTGGAACTTTTTTTTGTATTTCAAAATATAGTTTATTTCATAAAATTTAAGGATGCACACAGTTCAATGTAAATATGACAGTTACAATTCAAAATAATCAATAAAGATTGTGCACACGACGATTCCATTTTTACAATTCAACACAGTATATATTTTCTCGGACATGATGTACAATACAAGGTGAAATAGCCTGACACAGTGGCCTTTCCCCATAAAGCCTTTGCCTGGGCCGCACCTCGCTTCAGTGTGTCCCACTGCTGTCGGGGGTGCACCCCTCTTCGACTCCATGGTACAGGGATCCTGTCTCTGTGGATGGGGGTTATCCCCTTTTACCCGAATACATGGATCCATTCGCCCACATTCATGTTAGTGTTTGGCAAACACTGTCTGATGTCTTTCACACACCTGTAGAAGCTTGGGGTCAGAGACGTAGGGGGTAATTTCACCTTCACTGCTTGGGCGGTAAACTGACGGAGCAGAAATTAAAATCGGGCCGGTTCTTTCAGCGGGGGGACGGGGGGGGGGGGTGATCCGCTCCACCAGTTCAGCCCCCCGCGATGGTGAAAATTTCCCCTCCACGTGTTGTGAACCGGTGCAGTTTGAAACAATGAACCAGCTTGTGGGCTTCAAAGATTGATATTCGGGCGGAGGTCAGGAAAGGTGTGGCCGATTTTAAGTATCCCCGCCTGGCGGAAATGGGGTGGTAGAGGCGAGTAAATGGTGTCAGGTCACTTACCGCCCCTTTAACGTTGGAGTTCCTGCCTCCACCACCGTGGGTCGGGTCCTGAGAAGAGCGGCCGGAGCAACACCCACCTGTTTCCGGGTCAGACCACGTGTAATATGTAAATCAGAGTATTATGACGTACACGGGACAGTATTTAAATTTGGTGACGAATGGGAGGAGGAGCCGCCCTATCGATGGGCATTGAGTGATCCAGAACACTGAGAAGTTTATTGTTAACTTATATTTTTTGGAGTAAGGATGAGCCGGAGAGCTTTCCCTTGGCCTGCTGCGGCCGTGAGAAATCTCCCGGCCCCTGATCATCTCAGAAATGTATCAGGAGGTTTCCTCATAGATCTGTGTAACCAGGCCCAGCCTCATGTCCCATTAAACTCCCTGCAGTGAGTTAACATTGCTGCACAGCAGCTCAGAGAGGAAACGATCTCCGGAACTCCCCACTGGAATTTGAAATTACATTAATATTTTACCAGTCAGTAACGGTCCGGGTGTTGGTCCATTATTATTCTGTTCTGGTCAAAACAAATGTCCCAATGAACAGGACGCTGTCTGACCCTGACAGCTCACCCTCAGTCCATCCCACCGGGCAGTCTGTATGATGGGAAATAATCATCAATCGAAAAGGAGGATTTGATTTTATTCATTTCAGGATTAAACATTTAATATTGAAATCATATTATTTCCAGACTAATAACAGCAAATAATTTCATGTTAGAATCACATCTTGTATCATTTCACAAACACCGCATTTGTCGGGTAAAATATAATTCCTGTCTGCTTTTTTCCAAATTTATTTCAAGTATTCGATTGATATCAGTTACTTTAGTGAACTCATTGATGTCAATAGATAGTAAAATCAGGCGCGGTGAATAACGGGCGCCCGATCCGCTACCGCCCGTCTTAGGCCACCGCCAAACGTGAAACTCTAATTGACTCTAATTAACTTTTTATTTAATTTCGGATGGAAAGACTTCAGACGTTTCTATGATTTAACTAATGTAACAATTAGATTCAGTGGGTATTTCACCCCGTTCTTCAACTCCTCTCTGAATTTAGTCTGGGTCACAGCATAAATACACGTGTTGGTGCAGGAACTGAGAAGTTGAAGCATGAATCCGGCTGACTCAATGTCACTGACCGTATAGAACTGGGCGTCTGTTATACGCAGAGAGATAACATAAAAAACTCCAGTGCTCCATAACAATATAAAACTGCCTGATATACTGAAGAGTAAAATGATCGATTTCCTTCGGTTCTCCATCTCTGGGTCCTTGTGATTCTCTCCATTGCTGCGGCCCCGGAATCCACTGCGGACTCTACTGGCCGCTAAAATGTGCCTGGCGGTGAGAACATTGAACAGTAAAATCAGAATGCATGGGAGACACGGCATTAACACAAGATTAAACAAGTCAAACGCTGCCCATGCGGGTGAAGTCAAAAACGTCGGTTTCAAGACACAACCCCGGGGTACATTGTCCATTATATATTCCCGCCCAATAACAAAGTACCAGGGAATGTTTAGTAAACAGCTCAGCGCACTCACCACCCCGATAACAACAGCCGCCGTTTTCTCGTTGCAATATTTTGTTTTCAGCTTCTGACAACAAATGGCCACAAATCGATCAAAGGTGAAAATCACTGTGAACCAGACAGAGGCCGCTGTGGTTGCATAGATCAGGATGGCGATGAGACGGCACACGGGGGTAATGGTCAAGAATGAAACTGGGAAATAAATCTCAACAATGCGCCACATTATGACATCAGTGATAACGACCAGGAGATCGGCCGCCGCCATTCCCACCAGGTAGCGAGTGATACATTTGGAGAGTCCGCACTTTCCTCGGGACAGGATCACAATCGCGACCAAGTTAACTGTAAGAGAGAGAAACGGAAGGAGAGAAATTAATGATCAGACCTGCAGCCAAAGCAACAGTTTGAGAGGATCTGAGGTGAAATTTCCAGCTTTGTTGCTGCATCAAACGGTGGAAACTGATTCACTGACCTGGGCAGCGCTTTCGGGCAGAGAAATGTTTTCAAACACAATTATGAATAATGAATTGGGAAATTGATACAGAGAGTGAATAAAGTGAGCACCAGATCCACTGGAAGTGCAGAGTGAGGGGGCAGTGCCGGTGGGGAAGGGAGGAGGGTTTTAAACACCGGGAGTCCAACAGGTTGAATCCGGATTTGGACTCCAGATGGACGGGAAAGTGAGCGAGGGACGAGAAGGTGAGGGGACAGGGGGAGGTTTGTTGCTCTGGGTGGAGAGAGCCGACTGGGGCTGGCACAAAACTGGAAAGACCAAGATCCGTGGGGGTGAGTTTGAGGCTTCGGATTGGGTTAGAAGAGGCAACTGGAGGCCGAGCGAACGAGTGCGTTTGGGAGGGAGACCAAGGAAAAGGACATGTATGAGCTGGAGGGGAATCAGTAGCAGATAGTTTGGGAAAGCGAATGAACTGAGGGAACGGATGAGGAGACAGAGGATTCGATGCCGTGGGAGGAGAGGCTGGGATTCACAGGGAGAGACTGCAGCAGAGTGTTGGAGGAAATCTAATCTATAGGTCCAGCTCACACAATCCAATTGATGAATTCAACCATTAATTTCTGTGGATATTGGTGTCAATGAACTGCTCGTTGGTTACATAATGTGTTCAATAAATTTACTTGCATATTCAACGAAAAATTACATTAAAATACAATCATTGAATTCGCCTCGTTCTTTATTGAATAAAGCTGTCACATAACTTCTCGAATACAATATCCCCATAATTCAAAGCGATAAAGAAATCAATGATCCTATTCTTTAAATACATTTCAATTATGTTTATGTATTCAATCAGTAAACAAGGAAAAGGAACATTCACATAAACAGACTGAGGATCTGATAGTGATAAACACACCCGGAGAGAGTACAATAAAACTCTCGCAATCTGACAACATCCTAATAACACCTTCAGGTCACATTTTATTTTTATAATTGTACTGGAAGTTTCAGCAGTTCATTCCGATGAATTATTCACACCGCTGCTGCTCTCTCTCCCCTTTCTCGTTCTCCGTGTGTGCATTTCTCTCTCTCTGTCTATCTCTTCCTCTCTTTCCTTCTCACCGTCCCTCTCGTTTTCCTTCTCAGTCGCGATCTCTATCGCTGCAATCTATCTCTCCGCACTCTCTCTACTCTTTCTCAATGCCCCTTTCATTTCCTCGTAAATCCGAACATCCTGAGACAGTTTTCTCTTCACCAGCCCCGTGTTCCAACGATTCTATTCTCAGTGTCAGTTTGTTAAATGGTGAAGCCTCTGTGAACAGTTTAATGTTTCTGCAGATATTCCAATGTTCCACCAGTTCACCTACACTGTTCACTTCATCCGCAATGCGTGGAATAAACAGAATCGAATGCCTCTTCAAGACAAACCTCACAATATTTGAAATTCATTCTTCTGTAATTACAATGCACAGCATTAGATGGCGGCATTGGTCAATTAACAAAACACCAACATCACCGCTGCTGCTAAAAATCTACAGATAAATAGAAATGCTCATGATTTGAACAGATGAAGTGAAACATGACCTCAAAACATTGCATTTTACAGTAAATTCATCCACAGTAAAGCAGGGAATGAGATTGAAAGAATCAGCAGCAAACTCAGTTCAGTAACCAGACATCTGATGCGGCGTCAGATACACACAGAATGAAATAATATTTCATCACAGTGATAACCAATAAATACATTAAAATCCCAGTTAAACTGAACCATATTATTGTGGAGGGAGGACATTGCGCTGCCTCCTTGTAACACTGAGACCGTGAGCTGTCTCATTATCAATCACTGAAAACACATTGATGAAAAAATATTCCAGGACAGGTTCGTTCCACAACATGAAACTGTTCACAGCTCTTGATGGTCTGAGACCAGCTCTTAGCCCAGACACCTGATTCTAATAAGTTAAGTACAGAGAATAATCCAGTAACAATGCCATGGTTGGACATACAAGATCGTAATGCATGTAATGCAGCTGCTCGAAGACCAAAAAGAGCAGAGACTTAGGACAGAACAGTCCACTGTGTAATACATGACGGGAGAAAATAGAGTGCCAAGTACAGCAGCAGATTTAATAACGATTTACACCATGAACAGCTGAGGTAATGGCTTACCTGGAACTCCAACGGCTGCGAGAACTGGATAATAAATACATTCTATCAGATACATTACTGAATATCCCATTTCTGTGAGAAGCAACGATTTCTGTTGGCCTGGAAACCGCAGCTCCGGCAGGCACTCTGTGTGGATTCATTACAGCGATCCCTGATTTATACAGGGGGAAAATCTCCACTGACACGGTTATACCCCTGATCATTGCTATTAGTTACAGTCATTTGAACAAACAGGCCACATCAGCAGCTTTGACTCCGATGTAAATGATGACGTGGATATATCACAAACTTCTCAAAGTTCAGAACCTTGTCTTAATGAGACTTCTCTCAGGAATAAAGTTAAAAGCTGTGCTCAGAAAGGACTGGTCCAACAACAATGAGCGGCTCCATTTACAGTTTTCATATAATTGTATTGACCATGTTCACTTTTACCGATTCAATTATAAATTTTATAGATTTCTCCACATTATACATTGAATCCAGGGACACAAGCAGACCCGTTTCACTCTGTTCCTGCAGTTTCCCAGTGAAAATATGAATGTTGACACGAAGACAGCCTCTAAAAGAGACCCCATCCTTTCAGGCAGTGCTCAACAACACTCCGTGTGAAAAATGTTCTCCTTATTTCCCCTCTAGTTGTTTTGCCAATTATTGTAAACCTATGACCTCTGGTTATCAATCCAATTATTTAATTACCCCTATTTGCTCTATAAAAACGCCTCATTATTTTGATCACCTCTTTTTGATCTCCCCTTAACTTTTCTGCTCCAATCTCTCCACATAACTGAAGTCCCTCATCCCTGGTATCACCCTGGTAAATCTCCTCTGTACCCTCTCCAAGGCCTTTACATCCTTCTTAAAGTGTGGTGCCCAGTGTTGTACACAATGCTCCAGCTTAGGCCTAACCAGTCTTTTGTAAAGGTTTAACATGACTTCCCAATTTGTGTATTCAATGCCCCTCTTCACAAACCCGTGTATCCCATCCGCTTGCTTAACCACCTTATCAACTTGCCCTGCCACCTTCAAAGATTTGTGAATATGCGCCCCCAGGTCCCTCTGCTCTTCCACCACCCCCAAAATAGTACATTGAGTTCCATCGAGTTACTTCAAAACCACAGCACAGAAACAGGCCATTCGGCCCAACTTGTTTATGCCAGCATGTATGCTCCATACGAGCCTCCTCCCTCCCTACTCCATCTAACCCTATCAGGATACGATGTTCCAATATGCCCCTTGTGCTGATCTAGCTTCCCCTTAAATGCATCTACGTTATTTCCCTCAACTGCTCCTTGTAGTAGCGCATTGCACATTCTTACCACTCATTCGGTAAAGAAGTTTTACCTGAATTCCACATTGGATTTATTAGTGACAGTCTTATATTTACTCCCTCTAATTTTATACTCCCTCCCAAGTGGAAGCATTTTCTCTACATCTACCCGACCAAATTCTATCATTATCTTAAAGACTTCTATCAGGTCACCCCTCAGCCTTCACTTTTCAAAAGAAAAGAGTCCCAGCCTGTTCGGCCTTTCCTGATCAGGATATCCCCTCAGTTCTGGTACCATCCCTGTGAATCTTTTTTGCAACCTCTCCAATCCCTGTATATCCTTTCTATAATATGGAGACCAGACTGTGCACAATAATCCAAGTGTGGCCGAACCAAGGCTCCACACAAGTTTAACATAACTTCTTTGTTTATCAATTCTATCCCTCTAGAATTGAACTCCAGTGCTTGACTCGCCTTTTTGTAAACCTGCGTCGCTACTTTTAGTGATTGGTCTATTTGTGCCACAAGATTTTACTAAAATTTCAAAATATGCTTTATTTCATCAAATTTATTGATACACACATTTCAATGAAAATGTCACAATTACCGTTCAAAACAATACAATACAGATCGTGCAAACTAAGACCTCATTATTACAATTCAAAACACAGTACATATCTTCTAATACATTCTGTACCATACAAAGTGACATGTCCTTACATGGTCGCCTTTCCTCAAAGAACCTTTACGTAGGCAGCACCTCACTTCAGTGCGTCCCTCAGAACATACTCCGGGACCTTGGAGTGTACTATTCGGCAACACTCGGTCGTGGACAGCTCCTTCAACTGGAATCCAAGCAGGGAGTGTCCCTGGGAATCCTCAACATTGATTCTGGACCCCATGAAATCTCATGGCATCAGGTCAAACATGGGCAAGGAAACCTCCTGCTGATTACCACCTACCGTCCTCCCTCAGCTGATGAATCAGTCCTCCTCCATGTTGAGCACAACTTGGAGGAAGCACTGAGGGTAGCAAGGGCACAAAATGTACTCTGGGTGGGCGACTTCAATGTCCATCACCAAGAGTGGCTCGGTAGCGCAACTACTGACCGAGCTGGCCGAGTCCTGAAGGATATAGCTGCCAGACTGTGACTGCGGCAGGTAGTGAGCGAACCAACACGAGGCAAAAACCTGCTTGACCTCGTCCTCACCATCTACCTTTCGCAAATGCATCTGTCCATGACAGTATTGGTTGGAGTGACCACCGCATAGTCTTCGTGGAGACGAAGTCCCGTGTTCGCACTGAGGACACCATCCAACGTGTTGTGTGGCACTACCAACGTGCTAAATGGGATAGATTCAGAACAGATCTAGCAGCTCAAAACTGGGCATCCATGAGGCACTGTGGGCCATCAGCAGCAGCAGAATTGTATTCCAGCACAATCTCTAACCTCATGGCTCGGCATATTCCTCACTCTACCATTACCAACAAGCCAGGGGATCAATCCTGGTTAAATGAGGAGTGTAGAAGAGCATGCCAGGCGTAACTAAAAATGAGGTGCCAACCTGGTGAAGCTACAACTCAGGACGACATGTATGCAAAAGAGCGGAAGCAACATGCTATAGAAAGAGCTAAGCGAGTCCACAACCGACGGATCAGATCAAAGCTCTGCAGTCCTACCACATCCAGTCGTGAATGGTGGTGGACAATTAAACAACTAACGGGAGGAGGATCTGAAAACATCCCCATCCTCAATGATGGCAGAATCCAGCACGTGAGTGCAAAAGACAAGGCTGAAGCGTTTGCAGCCATCTTCAGCCAGAAGTGCCGAGTGGATGATCCATCTCGGCCTCCTCCCGATATCCCCAACATCACAGAAGCCAGTCTTCAGCCAATTTGATTCACTCCACGTGATATAAAGAAACGGCTGAGTGCACTGGATACAGCAAAGGCTATGGGCCCCGACAACATCCCGGCTGCAGCGCTGAAGACTTGTGTTCCAAAACTAGCTGCGTCTCTCGCCAAGCTGTTCCAGTACAGCTACAACACTGGCATCCACCCCACAATGTGGAAAATTGCCCAGGTATGTCCTGTCCACAAAAAGCAGGCCAAATCAAATCCGGTCAATTGCTGCCCCATCAGTCCACTCTCAATCATCAGCAAAGTGATGGAAGGTGTCGTCGACAGTGCTATCAAGCGGCACTTACTCACCAATAACCTGCTCACCGATGCTCAGTTTTGGTTCTGCCAGGACCACTCGGCTCCAGACCTCATTACAACCTTGGCCCAAACATGGACAAAAGAGCTGAATTCCTGAGGTGAGGTGAGAGTGACTGCCCTTGACATCAAGGGAGCATTTGACCGAGTGTGGCACCAAGGAGCACGAGTAAAATTGAAGTCAATGGGAATCAGGGGGAAAACTCTCCAGTGGCTGGAGTCATACCTAGCACAAAGGAAGATGGTAGTGGTTGTTGGAGGCGAGTCGTCTCAGCCCCAGGGCATTCCTGCAAGAGTTCCACAGGGCAGTGTGCTAGGCCCAACCATCTTCAGCTGCTTCATCAATGACCTTCCTTCCATCATTAGGTCAGAAATGGGGATGTTCGCTGATGATTGCACAGTGTTCAGTTCCATTGGCAACCCCTCAGATAATGAAGCAGTCCGAGCCCGTATGCAGCAAGACCTGGACAACATCCATGCTTGGACTCATAAGTGGCACGTAACATTCACGCCAGACAAGTGCCAGGCAATGAACATCTCCAACAAGAGAGAGTCTAACCACCTCCCCTTGACATTCAACGGCATTACCATCGCCGAATACCCAACCATCAACATCCTGGGGGTCACCATTGACCAGAAACTTAAATGGACCAGCCACATAAATACTGTGGCCACAAGAGCAGGTCAGAGGCTGGGTATTCTGCAGCGGGTGACTCACCTCCTGACTCCCCATCGCCTTTCCACCATCTACAAGGCACAAGTCAGGAGTGTGATGGAATACTCTTCACTTGCCTGGATGAGTGCAGCTCCAACAACACTCACGAAGCTCGACACCATCCAGGACAAAGCAGCCCGCTTGATTGGCACCCCATCCACCACCCTAAACATTCACTCCCTTCACCACCGGCGCACAGTGGCTGCAGTGTGTACCATCCACAGGATGCACTGCAGCAACTCGTCAAGGCTTCTTCGACAGCACCACCCAAACCCACGACCTCTAGCAACTAGAAAGACAAGAGCAGCAGGTACATGGGAACAACACCACCTGCACGTTTCCCTCCAAGTCACACACCACCCCTACTTGGAAATATATCGCCGTTCCTTCATCGTCGCTGTGTCAAAATCCTGGAACTCCCTTCCTAACAGCAATGTGGGGGAACCTCCACCAGACGGACTGCAGTGTTTCAAGATGGCGGTTCACCACCACCTTCTCAAGGGCAATTAGGGATGGGCAATAAATGCCGGCCTCGCCAGCGTCGCCCACATCCCATGAACGAATAAATAAAAAAAACACAGGGAGCGTTGTAAATAAAGTTGGTGAGATGCAGGCTCAAGTCGCCACATGGGACTATGATCTAGTGGCAATAACAGAGACGTGCTTCAAAGAAGGGGAGGATAATATTCCTGGCAAGAAGGTATTCAGGAAAGCTAGAGGAGGAAAGAATGAAGTGGGGGTGGGGGGCAGTATTGATCAAAGAATCTATTAGAGGACTGGAAAGGTATGATGTATTTGAGGGGTGAAAGACAAAATCTATTTGGTTAGAATTAAGGAATAGCAGAGGAGCTATTTACGCTATTCGGTGTATACTTTAGGCCACCAAATAGTGGGAAGGAGATATAGGAGAACATTTGCAGGTAAATTACAGAAAGATGCAAGAACTATACAGTAGTGATAATGGGGGATTGTTGCACACCAGGACAGGCAAGACTTTCTTTACCTCGAGAAAAAGCTAACGGTCTTCACTGGTTATAATTCAACGGCTCCCACCCGCAGCTCCTCAAGGTGTTTTAGTGAAATGAGACTCAATTATCTATGCAACACGTGACCTTCCTCTGAAGCTCAAGGATTCGCAATATTTCTTGCCGGCCACTGCTACAATGTGCCTGAGCATTTCTCGTCCCGTCCAACCGACAGCCACGTGACTGATAACGGGAGAGTTCGAAGAACGGCGACCTGAAACAGGAACGATGGTTTCAACCCATCCCAACTTCAGGACTGTGGCATGTGCAGAAATCTAATAGGACGGATTCAAATATGGAATTGCTGGAGAGATGGGCGGGGATATGTTTGGTGACAGCATATACTCGGACTTTTGAGAGGGTAGCGGAATTGGAAATGAGGTGTTGGAAATGGTCGAGACTGGATTTTTGTGAGGAGGGGTTAATGCTGCTGTTTTGAAAGGGAATAGAACAGTACCTGAGGAGAGGGAACCCTTTACAATGTCAGCTAGAATGGGGGGAGCTAGGGAATTTGGGTGGTCAGAAGTTTAATGGGAGCAGGTGGTGGGAACCATATACAAGATAAGCTCGTAGAGAGCGTAGGAGAAGACAATAGAGATGGGCGAGGCATCAGGGCTAGAGCAGGAGGAGTCTGGGAGCAGGTTTGGTTTAGTGGAAAAGGGGAACGGGGAATACGGCAGACGCATCTGAACGGATGGTCTCAATCTTAGTGACAAAGAATTCCATGAGTTCCTCACTCGTTTTTGGAGGTGAGTTGAAGGTTGGGGGAGGGTGTAGGGCATAAGGGTTAAAGGAGACGATTGGTAGTGGACAAAAGGAGCCACTGAATATAAATTGGCTCTCCAGAGTCATCTTAGTTTTTGCAGAGGAGAGTTCTGCCTAACAGTGCCGAACAGTGCTTGATTTGGTCCAGCCAATTGTGCACCAGATACGATCAAGGGCTGTGCACTTTGGTCTTGAGGGAGTGAAGATGGGGCCATAACAGGGTTGGTGAGAGTATAGGTTTCACTGGGGTGAAGGGAATCAAAGTTGTCGGTGGGAGGATGGTTGGGAGATTGACAGCAACAGAAGCATTTTAGTGAATGGAAAGGAAGGAAGACAGGAGCTTGACCAGGCAGTTGCAAGTGAATTGCAGAGAGTTTCTCCCCTTGTCGGCGGATATGGAAAACAATGGGGTTGGTAGGGGGTATGAGGGTGTAGGTGGTGCGGAATAAAAGGGAAAGGTCGGTGATTAACTAATCTGTGATTTGGACCATGGGAGTAAAGATGTAGATAGAACGTTCGACAATATGGGTAGGAGAGTTAATATGGAGGGAGAGGTTTATGGCGTGTATAAGGACAGCAAAATCAGTGAAATCAGAGGAGAGAGGGGCAAAGTGATTTTAGGTGATCATTGGAATCACCGAGGACGAGGAGTCGCGCAATGCTGATCCTGAGAGAGGAAAGAAGCGAGAAAAACTCGGGGAGAAAATCGGGATCGGTCTTCGGCACGTGAGAAAACAAGGATTTTAAAGGATAGGTGCAAAAGGTGGAATAGGGTGAGATGCTTGAAAGAGGACAATGTACTGGGAAAGTACAGGGAAAGGGCGGGGGAGTGGGACTAGCTGGATTGCTCTTGAATGATGCCGGCGCGGACTCGATAGGCTGAATGGCCTCCGTCCGTGCTGTAACCTTTCTATGATTCTATGATTCGACTAGAGGAGTAGGGGGGAGACCAAGGTGGGATTTGTTAATGAGGGATACACCGACACCCCGGCGGATTGTACCGGGCAGGTGGTGGAAAGCATGGTTAGGTGGGGAGGCTTCAGTAAGGGTCAAGATGTCGCCAGCTTGGAGTCACGTTTCAGTCAAAGCCATGATGCCAATGCAATCGCCCACAATCAGGTCCTGGATGCGGAGGTCGTGGTTGGTAAGTGAACGGCCATTCCGGAAGGGAAAGTCGGAGAGGGGCGGTGATTGCTGACCCACTGGCAGAGTCTAAATGAGCAGTGGGGGCGTGTCTGAGGTGATCGAGCGGGGAAGGTGTTTGGCAAGATTATCACCCCAGTGGATGCATTGGGAGGGAAGGTTAGCAAGAGATGAGGATGAGGCAGTTGAGGTCGCTGCTCCTGAGGAGGTAGTGATGGACGCTTCGGTGGACCATTTGGAGACTGCCCAGTGAGGCAAAGACGGCAACTGTGAGCTTATCCAAGAGGGAATTGAAGCCTGGGATGGCGGCAGTCGGAAGGCAGAGCGGTAGTGGTGGGTTGGCGTAGGGACTGTGGGGTGGGAGGAAGTACATGAGATGGGAGAAATGAAAGGTGGCATGACTGGATGACAGGAAGGGGAGAAGATGGAGAGAAGGGTTCCAGAACAAAAAGAGTTGGTAATAATGGGCTTGGGTCGGAGTGACAGCCATTGTGCTCACGTGAGTGCGCACGTGGGGGAAATGGGGTTGCAAAGCCTTAAGAGAGTTTAGTAGAGACATGTCCTGTTTGTAAACGGAGGAAAAGGAGTAGACGATATAAAAGAGTCAACAGTTAAATATAATGTAAGTTTTTTCCTTTCTCTTAGGATGCGGAGCTTTTTTGTTTATTGAACTATCCAATCACAAAAGGCCCGCAGTAACGACACAAACACAAGTGCTGTGTCAATAGACTTCAGTGAAACCATTGCATTTATTCAGAAACAAACACACAAGACTTTATGAAGCTTTTAAAAACCCCGTAACAGCAACAATGAACCCCGTGCCACAAAGTTAACCAAGATCCCACTGTGACACCGCAATTGATTTTCATCCTTATTCTCTGGGCGTTATGCATCGGCCGGGCGGAGCACAGAGAGGAAAATCTGGAGCGGAGGCGGGGAATGTCACAGCTTGAACGGAATAAAGCGACATTAATTCCAATGGAAAGAAGAACAATCGCGCCAGATTTTCCTTTCGGTGCTCCGCTCAGGTGATAGTTAACGATCAGTCGGTAAAAGCATTAATCTACTCACTTTTACACCAATTTATTCTGCGTAGATTTCACTTACTTGAGGAAATAAAATAGCAGTAAAGGACGGAGCAAAGATGCTCACGCATGTTCCTAACCTATTTTACGTTTCTCATGGTGAGATCCCTTCTTTAAAGTGCTGGGTTACAAAAAAAGTTTATTTTACTAAAAATGTCGCTTTTAGCCTCCTGGAGAATGATAGGAGCCGAAAGCCTTCGCAAAATTGTGCATCCCTCTATAATGTGATGAATGGACCAGTAAAATTCATGGACTGGGGACCAAGTCTACAATTTGCGGTCGGGCTACGTAGAAACAGCGATTCAGTCGCAATTATCTGAAGGGACTGCAATACAAAGGTCAGGAAGTTATGTTTCAGTTGTACAGAGCCTTGGTCAGACCACATCTGCAGAACTGCCATCTCTTTTGGGCACCATGCCTGAGGAAGGATATATTGACCTTGGAGGGAATGCATCGCAGATTCACCAGAATGAAGGCGGGGCTAATAGGCCAAATTATGAAGACAGGTTACATAAACTCGTCTTGTATTCGTTTGAGCTTAGAAGGTTACGAGGTGATCTAATCGAGGTGTTTAAAACGTTTAAAGGATTTGATTGGGTAGATACGGAGAAACTATTGCCTCTGGTGAGGGAATCAAGACAAGGAGACATCAACTGAAAATGAGAGCCAGGCCATTCAGGAGCAAAATCAGGCGCACTTTTCACACAAAGGCTAGTGGAAATCTGGAACTCGCTCACCCAATAGGTTTTTGTTCGATAAGGTTATCAAGGGATATGGAGCAAAGACGGGTAAATGGGGTTGAGGTACAGATCAGCCCTAATCTAATTGAATAGTGGAGCAGGCTCGAAGGGCTGAATGGCCTATTCCTATTTCCCATATTCCAAAAATATCGTTTAAATGATACTTGAAATAAACTAAGTAACAGGAGACAGGTAGGACATCTCATATAGATTACATTTCTATATATGGCTATATGCAAATACCAACTCTGGATGATATCGAAATGGGTCAAATGCTAATGACCATCACAATGCTCGGCCCTGGACCTCTTGTTGAGGGTGGCACGCCTTGTGCCCGGGAAAGCTGCAAATTTTCTACCGCTTCACCATTGCGTAGGTGGTGGATTCCTCACCGAAGGTTCGGACGATGTTTCGCTGACCCTGAAATGAAAGGTGCAGTTGGTCAGAAGTTCAATTGTTCGGCTTAAAATCTGTTACCAGTTCAGAGAAATTATATCAGCAGATGGATGTCGGCAAAAGGCGGCAAAATAATAAAAGCGGCGTTGTTCGAGTGGGCGGTCATTAAGCTGAAATGTTGAGCCACTCTAAAGGATTTGACTGTCTGCTAACGGTCATATCGAGTCTACAGCTCAGAAACAGGCCTTTGGGCCCAACAGTTCTATGAAGGCGTTTATGCTGCACACCAGCCTCCTCCCTCTCTACTTCATCTAATCCCATCAGGATATCCTTCTAGTCCTTTCTCCCTCGTGTGCCCATCCAGCTTCCCTTTAAATGCATCTATGCTATTTGCCTCAACTATTCCTGTGGTAGCATGTTCCACATTTCACCATGTACAAAGAAGTTTCTCCTGAATTACCTATTGGATTCATTAGTGACTATCGTATATTTATGACATCTAGTATTGGGCTCCCTCACAAGTGAAAACATTATCTCTATGGCTACCTCATCATCATCTTAAAGGCCTCTATCTGGTCACCCCTCAGCCTTTTCTTTGCTGGAGAAAAGCGCCCCAGTCTGTTCAGCCTTTCTTGATGAGTTGACCCACTCAGCTCTGGTATCAGCATTGTGAATCTTTCTTGCACCTACTGTAATGAATCTATATCCTTTTTATAATAAATGTAAGGAGTCGCACAACACCAGGTTATAGTCCAGGTTATAGAACAGAACTCGGCTCAATACTCCAAGTGTGGTACAACCAAGGCTCTTTACAGATTTGACTTCATTTCTTTTTAATTCTATCCCTCCAGTAATGAACCCCAGTGTTTGGTTTGCCTTTTTGTGGCCTTATTCACCGGCGTCGCTACTTTCTTTATTTTCAGATGAAGTTATCATTTCAACGTAATGCTGTTTGTGTAAAAACATGGAGGTCCCGCGATTACCAGCAGAGAAACAGGAAATCTGGAAACACATAGCGGGAGGACGTTTCTAAATTAGAGGGGATCGACTTCGATGGAAATGGAAATTGGGAGAAGTTTACAACGGGCGACCGAACCCAGATCGCCCGTTTTACGCCCGCTCCAAGTCGAAAGTTCCAATGCCTATTTCTGACAGCATCGGGAAATAGAAGGGACAACTTATCATTCCAGGTGTGATTCAAAGATGGCGGGTGTAACTCATGGAACCCGCACGCTGGATCAGTGAGGTCAATAGAAAATTGTCTTGTTTACATAGCAATGCTCTGCATATTCCACACATAAACCAAAAGCTAACCCTTCACGGCTATATACAGTCTACAGTCAGGTGCACAGAAGTATGTTTACACGTATGCAGATGCAATCTTGGGAACTAAACTCTGCTTTTGCCCTTCATTTCCTATAGGGGGAGCAAAGCTGCATCTCACCCCTCAAAGATTCGTGTTCCAATGAGGATCCTTTTCAACAAATCTTTTTAAAAGATCCATTTATTCCTCTCTATTGACAACCTTTCTGTAGTCCTTTTACGACATATTGAAATATGATTGCAAATGTATTTGGTCTCATGAATATTAAATGATGTGGAGATGCCGGTGATGGACTGGGGTTGACAATTGTAAACAATTTTACAACACCAAGTTATAGTCCAGCAATTTTATTTTAAATTCACAAGCTTTCGGAGGCTTCCTCCTTCGTCACATCGTTCACCTGACGAAGGAGGAAGCCTCCGAAAGCTTGTGAATTTAAAATAAAATTGCTGGACTATAACTTGGTGTTGTAAAATTGTTTACAATGAATATTAAAGGTTGAGACAAGGCGACTGTGATTTTAAACAAAGAACAAAGATCCTGAGAGAAAACGGTCAAATATTTGGAATCAACTTTGTAAGAGCATGAATGAGCGAGATAAATGATAACATCAAAGTTAAGAAATAAACCCTAAGTTTATTTGTAACTTACGCAGACTTTCCTCGGCTTCGTTTGTAGATTAAGGTCAGCGTCTAAATGAAACAAAACAAAAAAAAGATTGCATTGATGTGTAAATATTTAAAACATTTATTAAAAATGTTTCTTTCTATGGTTAGTCTCTCCAAATGAAATGTTATTAAATCATCATATGAATGGGACCATCTCCACTGCCAAGAGTGGGGAGTACCAACGGTTCTCCGGCTGGCCACTGGGAAGCGAATGGACTTCCTATGCTGGTTTCCGTTACCATTTCCTGTCTTTCGCCAGGAAATGAATGCGATTCCCAAGGTTTTTCTGGGAACAGGAAATCGATTTGCACTATGTGGCTTGTTATTTTTAGGACTATTGCAACTACAGTGTTAGTGTGGCAAGTCTTGAGTTGCCCTATGGTCGCAATGATAGATGAACTTATCACTTTCCACTTGTGACGATTAATGCGGTTACATCCATGCTTTATAGTTTTATGAATTTGGATAAGGAAGGAATTGAAGCTGAAAGGAAGAGTGTTACTCATTGAGCCAGGACTGAGACCTCATAATAAATAGTAATAAAAAGTGAAGTATTATATAAATGAAAGGACAAATGTGGATTGAATTACATCTACACAGCCTCGTCCAGTAATCCCCAACCCTCCAGCCGTACTTCACCTGCAGACTATACTTTGCCTTGAGTCCGAGTGCCCATTGCCTGTGAGTTCAATTCGCAATAGAATAAAAATCTTAATGCCTGCACCACTTCCTGTTTACCAAAACGTACTTCCGGTTGTTATTTTTTGTCACACTTTTGCGTCACCTTTTCCATTATAAATTCCGATGGTGCATTCATTTTTACAATAAAAAGCTGCCTCTGTAAATTTGCCATCCTGTAATTACACTCGCCCACCAGCGGCGACAATGTCGCACCTCGATTTTGCATCTCCCACCTTCGCAGCCTGTTTGCAAAACCGTCTGATACTTTAACCAACTCTAATTGCTTAAGAAATTGTCAAATATTTTACTACTTTACTGTAAATCTACAACAATTTTAAACCATGTATGTGCACACTTCCTATTATATACAAATAAGCGCATAACTTCGGATTTTAAAAGTGGGATTGAATTATGCCTGTGCGCCGGACTCCAATGATCTCGTTCCCGCGATTCCCCTTGAACTGTAGGACACACTCCATCTCCACTCCACGGTGGAAACATAAAATCAATGTTTATATTGCTTCTTGGTCAGGTTAACAAAATGGTTCAGAAATGATTGACTCTGTATGTGATTCTTAGCAGATTTGCTAAATATAGTACAAACTGTTGTCTACAAACTGCTACTGCTAATAACTTCTTGTTCATTTTTGTTCGTTAAAAGAAAAAGAAAATACTGAACGTCAAAGACAATACCGGATGCACCAATACAAAATAGAACTTACATGTCAGGGTTTCGTTAGTCTCGTCACTAGGAGGCGCCGTGGTCCTTAAAAGAATAGAAATCGTCGATTCAATCATTTTATTTTGCAAGGCACATTTCATGTGATTCGTAGACAGGTAGTGAATGGATCTAGAGATGGATCCCGCCTGAGATGTAAAAATGCCCCTCGGTACATGGCCAGGAGATCCAGCTGTTGCAAAACCAAGTTTATTCCTGAGAATTGTTCTTTGTTGCCCTGAAACTACCGATTTGTTTGACGTGTAGGGCGATTAATGAGGAACCGTCTCCAGCTCTCACTATATGTAGCGACTTCATTAAATTGTTTGTGAATATTGCCTCCCGTTGGACACTCAATTTTTTCGAGCGCAGTTTCCAATTGGCTAGAATAACTAAGGAGAGACATCATCACAAATGCATTCGCGATGTCGTTACACAGAGCGAACAGAGGAATTTCTGATCTCATTGAGCGGTGGGTAATGTGGGATCCCCAGATGAGAAAGGTCATAGCTTAATAACAACGTGGCTGAAAAGACATTTAAAGAAATGAAAGGGAGATAAAATGAAAATTATTCAAGTAAATGAAACTGCCCGTGTTTGGGTGAGAGTGTGCGCATGTGTGTGCGTGTGATTGTGTTTGATATATGTTTGTGTTCCTGTATATTTGTGATTGTGTTTGTGTGTCTGTGTGTGTGTGATTGTGTGTTTGTGTTTGAGTTTGTGTGTATGAATGTGTGATTGTGTGTTTGAGTGAGAGTGTAAGTGTGAGTGTGAGTGGGGGAGCTCGATTCTAAAATTTAAAAGCCAGGACACGGACAAATTGTACCGAATGTTTGCTGCTGGGTTTTATTTCGGTTGAGTGTGGTTGAAATTTAAAATTCAACACTTAATGTCTCACCTCATTTCTCTGCTGTTTCCACATTTCCCTGAAAATAAAACATAAGTGTTAGAAATCCGGATCCAATTACAAAATAGAAAGATGAGAAAGGTCAAGAAACAGAACAGGTCTTTGGGCCACTGAAACTTATTCTCCAGAACCATCTCCCTCCCGGCACCACATCCAACTCGATTATGAACAAACCCGTAGAGTATAATTTTAACCTAAACCGCCGAGTGGATAACGGGCGGGTTCGGACAGGACTTCCATTTTACACGCCGCGCGATTATACCCTCCATTGACAGGCCAGAGGTACATCAAGGCTTTGAGGAGCTGAAGAAGATGGCTTCGGTGTTTACGCATGTTAATCTGGACAACGTGTTGGCTGCAAATGTCTCAATGTTTGTTAATCAGTTTGGAGCGAATGGTAACAGCTGTGGTGGCTATGAAGGAGGCTGAGAGATAGAGATAGAGTAAGGGTACCGAGGAGAGTTGACCGCATACTGCTCAACGATGTAGTTAAGCTGTAGGGTATGGATGATGAAGATGAGTGGGTCAAAGGAGATAATCCTGGGCACAGCAGACGTGATTGTGCAGCCAAGGGAGGCGATGTCAATGGATGAAATGTTATGACTATGATGTGACAGGTAGGAGTGGAAATAAACGGGGCAGTTCCAGGGAGGCGGTGTATGGAGGACAGACACTTGAGGGATGACCGATGTTTCAAAGGTCGATTAAGAAGAGGAATGATAACAAGCCATCCAAGCAGTCACACAGGAAGTAACTGGTACTATGGATGGATGGAAGGTTGATGAGAAAGCCTTGAACAGGAAGTGGTGGGAGAAATCGGAGCATACTTGTAACGGAATCACACCTTTCAATACTTTATAGAGAAAGCGACCTTTGGATATGGGGAGCTGGAGAGGATGAGAGGATTAAGAGATGGCTTTCTTAGGAATTGCGTGATGACAGCCGTTCTGCAGGATATAATGACTGAAGCAAAAAGGGAGCGACCGGATCAGCGCATTGGTACTCAGACAACTGAGGTGCGGAATGTTTGTGGCGAGTAGCTCAGAAGGGAAAGTGTCATGTGAGCATTTCGTGGGTTTTATGGACGAGATGAGTTTAATGTTGATGGGTAAGGAGATAAAAAAGGAAATATCGAATCAGGTTGGAGAGGTTTACACAAGGGTGAGTGGGAAGGGTTAGGAAGTAGAGTGGTCAGAAGAGGCCCAGGCAGAAGAGGATTGTTTTTGATTTGGATCACAAGGTATTTACAGATGAGGAAGGGCAGTTATTGCATCTTAATTCACCGCACCCCCCGCAGAAAGACGCTACAGACACCACCCCCGTTGCTGCATCTCAATATTCTGTCAATGATTCCAAGTTATTCGCCTCCAGAACTGTATCTGGGAGTCCATTCCTTGCATGATCACTGCGTGATGAAGAAATTCGTTATCTCCGATTTAGATGATCTTTTACCAGTTTGTAACTGCCTCGCTTTGACCAAACCTATAACTTCATTTCATGTCATGTTTCAGATTTATCCCTTCCATAACATTTACTATCTTAAGAAACTCCATAGAATCACCTCTCAGGTGTCTCCTTCCAGACTGAGAACCCCGAGTTTTTGTCGTCATTCTTCATAATGTGACACTATGGGGTCGAAATTGGTCTTTGGGCAGTAACGCAAATCGGGCGGTATGACATAGTGTGCCAGTTATACGCTCCACCTGACGTTCAGTTCAATTCACATTAATAGGGCTGAATATCGGGTGCGGTGTAGAACAGGCGGCAAACGCGATACCGCCTGTTTTGCGCCAACGCTCGACATGGATTTCAGCCCAGGTCTCTTTCAGCTTCGCCACCAGCGATTTCACCTTTCAATCTGTGATCTCCTTATATTTACTGTCCGAGGTTAGGGGTCAGGTGGTGGTTCGTTTGTAGTGGGGAAGAAAGGAGACGACATTTAGCTTGGTCCATGTGTTGGCAATGAACGGATATTACATGCTGTTTAACTCACCTTTCTTCCAGAAACACACACCCAACAGAGCAAGGATAAGAATCAGAATCACAGCAGAGCCAACACCAGCCTCCAGCGCAACGGATTTATCTAAATGAGATAAAGGGGCACAGTGGAATCAAGTTAACCAACATTATCTACACGGAATAAATAATCTGCTGCTTGACAGAAGAACAAAACAGGCACTGGGACTGTGTCGATGGAATGGGCCGCATAACAGAAAAATAATGCATTAAAATGTTGACATAGAATCTTACAGCGCAGAAGGAGGCCATTCTGCCCATTGTGACTGTGCTGGCTCTTTGAAAGAGCTGTCCAATTAATCCCACTCTCCTGCTCTGTCCCAAGCTTTGCACTGTTTTGATAACGTCCCTCAGTCTCTGATACTCTAAGTCTGTCTCCCCTCCTCTCTTTTCCACTTATAAATCTCCCCCATTGATTCAATGCTTCAAAGTCAGTGGATCAGTCATGACGCCGTGAGTGGTTTTGGACCGTGATGACAACAAGATGCACCTGTTAAAACTGACGCGGCACAGAGCTCAATTGTCATTGGTCGATTAATTAATTGCCTCGTTAATTCATTGATTCGTTCATTGGATATTAACCGTGGATCTTGGACCAGGTGACTATTTAATTACTCACAGCTGGTGGCAAAAATATGATAGCGACAGTGTGGGAATGAATCAGTTTCATTCTGTCAGTTTCATTCTGAATGATCACTGGGTCAAAATTGCACATTGGCAGGGAGAACAAATGTGGTGACGGTTCAGGTGGGGACCTTGATCAGAACTCACCCGCTCTCTCCACAGAAGCTCACTGACGGGCTCTCTGTTTACAGCATCTGTTTTGTGCATTGTGCTTACTAGTTTCAAATTACCTTGTGTTAAATTTGGTAGAGTGGGTGTTATTTTTTCTCAGATCCTCTGGGCTATTAGGGATCGGAGAGCAACTAAAGGACACAACTAGTGAATCAAATTTTTCAACAGAGTTGGAGAAATAAAACCGTTCGACGTTTGGTGATTTAACTTTTCCTCAGTAACAGGATAAATAGCGAACAGTTCATGAAATAAGCGTTAAAAGGCCTTTGGGCGATAGGGAAAACTGGACGGTTTCACATCGGCCGCCTGTTTTACGCTGCGCCCGATATTCAAGTTCTATTGCAGCCAATGGGGTTGAATATCGGGCGGGGCGTAAAACGGAGGCACGATCCGATACAGCCCAAGACCAAATATTACCCCTGGATGTCATTTCCACGCCAGTTTTGATCGTTAATTACAACACGGAATGCCTTGCACCGTGGTCGGATGAACACATTCACCGTGTGAATCTCACTCACCTCTTACAGTTATATGTACAGGGTCACTCTCAGCCGACGTTAGCAGCCTTCCCCACACATCCCCTTTATACAGACAGGTGTAATTTCCTCCATCGGTGTGATCTATATTCGTGATGGTGAAAGTGACAGAATTGTCCCGTGCAGCAGTCTGGACATCCGAGTAATTCGCTTCTCGGTGTCTGTATAAGTAAAATGTGAAGCCAGGATGGTCCCGGGGGTTTGTACAATTAAAGGTAACTTTTCCACCCTTCAAAACAAGACTAGAATCCACTGATATATTTGGTTTGGGTAGATCTGCAATATGTAAGGAAAAAGCAGTGACAATCGATTCAACCGCAATACAGACTTATTTTTTGTGAACCAAAATATCAATGACCTGGACTTTGGTATTCAGGGCATAATTTCAACTGTTTGCAGATGACACGTAACATAGAAGTTGTAAGCACTGAGGAGGATACTATATACAAGGTGGAAATTGCCCATTCATTAGTGGGATGAAACGGAAGAAAATAAATCAGTTGGGGTTCTATTTTCAAAATCAGCGTTTATCCCTCAAATTTCGCTCTGGGATACCAGAGGAACAGAGGGAAGGCATTGATTTGAAATTTGCATTTGTGGTAACTTAGCCGAGCCATAACCTGATTAAAAAGAATGAACGTCTCCGCTAAACAGTGGAGATTCCCATTTCAAATAAAGTAGTTAAGTGTTAGCGGGCTTTGGGATGTGCGCAACGCTGGGCAGGCCAGCATTTGTTGCCCGAGCCTAATTGCCCATTGAGAAGGTGGTGGTGAGCCGCCTCCTTGTTGAACAGCTGCACTCCATGTGGTGAAAGTGCTCCCATATTGCTGCTAGGTAGGGAGTTCCAGGATTTTGATGCAGTGACGATGAAGGAACGGTGGCATGTGCCTCAGTCGAGATGATTTATAACTTGGGGGAAATTTGGAGGTGATGCTGTTCCCATCCAGTTGCTACCTTTGTCCTTCTCGGTGTTGGAGGTCTCAGGTTTGGGCGTTGCTGTCGAAATCCAACCCAGTGAGATGATATGGAAAACCAGAATGTAATTCATTAAAGTACTCTGAGTTACAGGGTTATTTTGAAAATCTCGGCATGCAGTTTCGGTTATCTGACAGAGAAACCTGTAATGTTACAAGTCCAGGCAGTTTGGAGGTACCTCGTGAGGTGACACTACACTCAGTGGAGTTAATAGTAAAAAGGAAGTCAAAGGAAGGGTGGGGCTGATTAGGGACCAAAAAGGCGATCTTCTTGTGGAGGCAGAGTGCATGACTGAGATACCTTATCAGTACTTTGCATCTGTCTTCACTAAGGAAGAGGATGCTGCCAATGTTCCAGTAAAGGCGGAGAAACTGGTTAGAATGAGAATAGATAAAGAGGAGGCACGGAAAAGGTTAGTAAAGCTCAGGGTAGAAAAGTCACCCGGTTCGGATGGGATGCATCCTAGCTTGCTGAGAAAAGTACGGGTGGAAATTGTGGAGGGATGAACCCGGCAACGACAGGCCAGTCAGACTAACGTCGATGGTGGTGAAACTTTTAGAGACAATAACCCGGGACAAAATTAATTGGCACTTGGGAAAATATGGGTTCGTAAATGAAAGCCAGAACGGATTTGTTAAAGGTAAATCGTGTTGGACTAATTTGATTGAGTTCTTTGATGAATTGGTGGAGAAGATTGATAAGGGTAATGTAGTTGATGTTGTGTATCAGGACCTTCAAATGGTGTTTCATAAAGTACCATATAATAGACTTGTCAGCAAAATTGAAGCCTATGGGATTAAAGGGCAGTTGATGCGTGGATACGTAATTAGCAAAGAGACAGAAAGCAGACAGTAGTGGTGAATGGTTGATTTTCAAACTGGAATGAAGTGTGCAGTGGTGTCACCCAGGGGTCGGTGTTGGGACCGCTGCTCTGTTTGATATATGTTAATGACCTACACTTGGATACACAGGTCATAATTTCAAATTTTGCAGGAGGTACGAAACATAGAAAGAAGTGAGGAGGATGGTCACAAACTTGAGGAGGACATAGACAGACTGTTGAAATGGGCAGACACATGCCAGATGAAAGTTTACACAGAGAAGTGCGAATTAATTCATTTTGGTAGGAAGAATGAGGCGAGGCAATATAAACTAAATGGTACAAATTTAAAGGGGGTGCGGGAACAAAGAGACCTGGGGGTGTACATACATTAAACTTTCAAGGTGGCAGGACAAATTGAGAAGGCCGCTAAAGGGGATACTGAATTCTTTATAAACAGATTTACAGGATACAAAAGCAAGGAAGTTGTGCTAAACGTTTACAAAGCACTGGTTAGGCCCCTGGTGTAGTATTGCGGCGAAATCTGGGCACCACACTTTAGGAGGGATGTCAAGACGTTAGAAAGGTACAGAGGAGATTTACTAAAAACGTAAAAGGGATGAAAGACTTCTGATAAGTGGAAAGACTGGAGAAACTGAGGACGCTAAATTAGGCCGTGTAGCGCCCGTTGATTCGGCGCTATGTGGCCTCTCCAACATCTAAGATGGCGTCTTGCATGCGAACGCGCATTTGCAGCGTGATGTGCGCCAGATGCCATCTTGGTATTGGAGTTAGCAGTGGGCGAAGATTATGAAGCCGGAATCATGTAAAGTCGGGAGAAAATGGCTTCAATCAGTGTGCAACGCTGATTTAAAGTGATAGGCACCATTTTTGGGACTTAACGCACAACTCAACGCACAGTCTTAACCCCAACCATCTGAACGTGCCTTAGAGTGCCTGGAGGACACTCACCGGTGCTATTTAAAGGAACCATGCATGATTTACAGGTTAGTGGATGGATTATGGTTTCTGGCTGCAGAGACATTTGTAACTGTTCTTGAAGGTCTCCTACTCTTGAATACTAGGATGCGGGGATATAGTCCAACATTAAGAGCCAGCACGTGATGGAGTCAAGTTTGAAAATGCTTCTACACGCGAAGGGTGGGAGATGGTTTGAATTTCTTCTGCAGACGGCAGTTGATGCTGGCTCACTTGTGAAAGTTAATTCTGAGATTGATCGATTTCTGTGAACCAAGGGTATTAAGGGATATTGGGCTAAGGCAGGTATATGGAGTTAGGTCACAGGTCCACCGTGATCTCATTGAATGGTGGAACAGGCTCGATGGGCTAAATGCCACCGCCACTTGCTGCTTCCTGATATGCAACATCTTCTCCTGCAAGAAAGTGCGACGCGTGTCTGGATGATGTGCCTGTCATGGTTGAATAGCTGCCAGTGTGTGTGACCAGTGAGTTGTTAGCCTGCGCTAACTCCTATACTAAAACAGCGTCTGGCGCACCTCACACTGGAAACGTGCGTGAGCATCCAAGACGCCAACTTGGATATCGAAGAGGCCGTGTAGGGCCGAAACAATGGGCGCAACACGGGCCGAAACAATGGGCGCTACACGGGAAAATTTAGCGCCCGAACCCTCCCGTTTCGGCCGGGCGTGTTCATTTAAAGTTATTCTCCAACTATCACCGTGGGTTGTGAGGTAAAGTTTTAGTCGGGATTGATATCACAAATTTCTGACAGTGGAATATAAATCCGTCTGAGGCGGAGGCCTGAAACGGGCGATCGAGCACATTTTATACTCCACATATTTTATACACACCCAATTATCATTTCCATTGAAGTCAATGTAAAGAAAAACCGGAAGAGATGAGAAACGCTCTGCCGATTCACTATCCTCCATTCTACGATAACGCCTAGTCATAATCTACCCCTAATGCTGTTGAATAGATATTTAAATAATCTCTGCCCCTCCCGCCCCTTTCACTCACCTGCGATAGTGACCATCACAGCCTCGCTGAGCTGGGACCAAAACTGCCTTCTATTGACGGAGGTTCCATATTGACAGTGGTAGCTCCCTCCTTGGTCTGTTCCGGTGACTCTGAATTTTCCAATGTTGTCCTTTGTGATGATTTGATGAGAGTACAGCCGTTGGCGATCTCTGTAAAAACGGAAGGTTTTATCGCGATAGTCTCCGGCCACGGTGCAGTTAATGGTAACCGTCTCTCCTTTCAAATACACGCCAGTTGGTTGATCAGGGGATATCCGTGGCTTTTTCAGCCTATCTGTGGTAAAATAAACAGAAAGAACAATTAGAAATGGATCTGTGGATTAAGTGTACGGTGGAAGTTTGGGAACTCCATACCGATTGTGCGGTGTTGAGGGGAAATGTTTGTATCGGCGGCTGAGATTCGACAAAACGGGAATTGATCATTCATTAGTGGAATCAAACTGAGGTGCGAGAGAAAAGAAATCAGTTTGTGGTTCTATTTCCAAAATCAGGTTTTAGTCCTGACTTTGCACCCTGCGATATGAGGGGAACATGGACAATGCGCTGATTTGAAATTCCCATTCTTTGTCATTTAGGCTATGGTACAAACCGGATGTCAAAGAGTGAACTTCTCTGCTGAACCGTGGAGATTGGAACCTCAAATAAAGGAGGGAAGTGATGGTCGATTTTTTATTTATCATTCTTGGGGATGTGAATCAATGACATCACTGGATCTGAATATCGGATCGGGCTGATATCAGGCGGCCGATCCGATCCCGCCCGTCTTACACAACTGCCCGTGGCGGATTTCTACTCCATTTTTACTAAAGAACGGGCGGTCGAGCATCTGCAGCTCATTTTATACTCCACCCGTTTTATGCACCACCCAATTATCATCTACATTGAAGTCAATGGAAATAAAAATCAGGAGATATGTGAAACAGCCTGCCGATTCACTATCATCCATTCTACCCGAGCGCACAGTCAAAATCTACCCCTAATGGTGTTGAATAAACATTTTAATAATCTCTGCACCCCTTCACTCACCTGCTATAGTGACCGTCACAGCCTCGCTGATCTGGGACAATAACTGCCTTCTATTGACGGTGGTTCCATATTGACATTGGTACCGCCCTCCTTGGTCTGCTCTGCTGACCTTGAATGTTGCAATGTTGTCCTTTGCGAGGACTTGATCAGAGTACAGCGGTGAGCTACCTCTGTAAAAATGGAAGGTTTTATCGCGATAGTATCCGGTCACGATGCAGGTAATGGTAACCGTCTCTCCTTTCAAATACACCCCAGTCGGTTTATCAGGGGATATCCTTGGCGTTGTTATCGGATCTGTGGTAAAATGAATGGAAAGAACAATTAGAAATGGATCTGTGGATTATGTGTACGGTGGAAGGTTGGGAACTCAATACCGATTGTGCTGTGTTGTCGGGAACAGTTTGCATCAGGACTGAAATTCGACAAAACTGGAATTGGCCATTCATTCGTGGAATCAAACTGAGTTACGAGAGAAAATAAATCAGATTGTGATTCTATGTCCAATCCTGCCCGTTTTACACAACTGCCGTGAAGGAAATCTACTTCTCTTTTAAACAGTTGAGATTAGAATCTCAAATAAAGGAGGTAAGTGATGGTGGGCTCGATTTCATCATTATCATTCTTGGGGATGAGAATCAATGACCTCACTGGGACTGAATATTGAGCTGAGAGCCTGCTGCACCGTCACATGTCCCGTCTTTCAGATGAGACGTTAAACCGAGGCCCCGGCTGCCGTCTCAAGTGAATGTAAAAGATCCCACGCCACTATTTCGAAGGAGAGCAGAAGAGTTTTCCCTGGTGTCCTGAGCCCAATATTTATCCCTCAATCAGCACCACTAAAACAGATTATCTGATCATTATCACATTACTGTTTGTGGGGCCTTGCTGAGTGCAATTTGACTGTCGCAGTTCCTGCATTATAACAGTGACTGTACTTCAAAAAATATTTCATTCGCTGTAAAACGCTTTGGACGTCCCGAGGTCACAAAAGGCGCCATATAAATGCGACTTCTTTCTTTTATTCAAAAACTGTGGCTGTTTTCCTTGTAACAACGGAGAATGGGAGTAATTTAGTGTCCGTGTTTAAATTTCGGAAGGGATGGGACCGAGTATAGAGACACAGGCGGTTTCCAGTGATTGGGGAGTCCTAACAAGTGGACATTGATGAGATATAAATGGTATTTAGGGCAGGGAGCAGGAAGGATATTTTTAAAGCGAGGGTTGTGAGGCTGTGGAATGCGCTACAGCGGATTGAAGCAGAGACCATGTCAACATTTAAGAATAGGTTAGATCGATGGTTGAAGGACAAACGATAAAGGGAATTGGGAACAGAGCACGCACATGGGATTAGGGCTATTGCTCGTGTGGAGGATAAACACCAACACGAAGTGGTTGGGCCGAACTGCCTGTTTGCGTGTTGTAATTTCTACATAATTCTATCCTTGTATTCCTCCAGCAACCGACTGGAATCAGAAAAGCAGAATTGCAGCTGTCTTGCACATTTTAGTTTAAGAATCTCTGCGAAGAGAAATATGAGAAACGTGCATAGAACTTTAGTTAGACCACACTTTAAGTGCTGTCTACAGTTCTGAACTCCATATTACAAAAAGGATATCCATATTACACTGGACAGGTGCAAAACAATTTAATAGGATGATTCGAACACTGAGGGGCTATACTTACCATGAAAGATTGAACTGCCTGGAACCCTTTTCTCCAGAAAACAGAAGGTTTAGGGGTGACCTGATTGAGGACTTTAAGATTATGAAGGGAATTGACACGGTAGACGTAGAGAAAATGTTTCCACTTGTGGGCGAGACCAATACTCGGGCCATAAATATAAGAAATTCACCAATAAATCCAATAGGGAATTCTGGAGAAGCTTCTGTGCCGAAAGAATGCTAAGAATCTGGAACTCGTTACCACAAGTAGTAGTTTAGGCGAATAGTATTGATGCATTTAAGGGGAAGCTAGATTAATACCTGAGGGAGAAAGGAATAGGGTGGAGGAGGCGCTTGTGGAGCATAAACGCCGGCACGGACCTGTTGCGTCGAATGGCCTGTTTCTGTGCTGTAAATTCTATGTAATCGTAGGAAACGAATCTTGTCCAATATTTTTATAAGTCTTCCCATTGGCTCTTGGTTACAGTATTCTCCAGCTACAGTTAACTGTGAGTCACGATTCATTCCTAGACGTTTGTGTTTAAAACAATTAAAACTCTGCAAACAATTATCCAACTTTTAATATTCAGTTGTGGCGATGTTATTGGAATGAAACTTGTCCAATGACAGTGCAATATGCGGCCGGGCATTTTCACCAAATTAGCTGCTCTGTTTTCTGTTTAGTTTCTGTGAAGTGCGGCGTCTATTCACCTGTTCACAACGAATCATTGAATCTTATAGCACAGAAGGAGGCCATTCGGTCCATCGTGCCAGTGCAGACTCTTTGAAAGAGATACGCAATTAGATCAACTCCCACCGCTCTTTACCAATTACCTCTGCATTTTTTTCCTTTTAAAGTATATATACAATTTATTTTGAATGTTATTACTGAACCTGCTTCCAC
Organism: Heptranchias perlo; assembly: GCF_035084215.1. Taxonomy (NCBI): domain Eukaryota; kingdom Metazoa; phylum Chordata; class Chondrichthyes; order Hexanchiformes; family Hexanchidae; genus Heptranchias; species Heptranchias perlo. The sequence continues at coordinate 5,174,963 of NW_027139623.1, read as the reverse complement.
CATCCTTTCAGGCGGTGCATTCCAGATGACAACTCGCTGCGTAAAAATAATTTCCTCATCTCCTACCTGGCTCTTTTGCCAATTACCTTAAACTGTGACCTTTGTTTGCCGAACCTTCTGTCAGTGGGAACAGTTTCTCCCTGTCCACTCTATCAAAACCCATCATCATTTTGCACATCTCTATTGAATCTCCCCTTATTCATGTCTGCTCTCAGGAGTACAATCATATCTTATCTAATATCGCCACATAACTGAAACATTTGCCTCGTTGTAAAGTTGCAAAAACCCTGCCCTGTCTCACTCACCTGTTACTATTACTGGCGCCGAGTCACTGAACGAGGACCATTTCCATTCCCCGTTAATCCGATAACTATACCGGCACTGGTAATCTCCTTGATCATTTCTGTTGGTTGTTGCAATTTGATACACTGTGCTGCTAGTGGAAAATTGCAGTTCGTTCCCATCTTTGTAAAAGGCATAATTGCCACTCCGGTATTTTTTGTCGTCAAGGCAGTTAATCGTGATGGTTTCTCCGGGTAAGTACACGCCAGTCTCTTCATTCGTGGTAAGTTCAGGTTTCACCAGAAGTTCTATGTAAAAAAGACATTGACCGTCAATGAGCAGTTACCAACAACGCACGTTGGCGGCTAAGCGGTACAGAGAATGGGAAACTGGGCGCTGCTCTCCCAACCAACAGGAGAACATAGATCAGTTTGTGTTTTCTTATGAGCATAAAACTACAGAGCTATTTTATAGATAGAAGAGAGAAAGCGAGAGAGAGAGAGGATACGGAAAATAGACAGGCAGAAAGAGTGAGAGGGAAAGAGAAGGGGAAACAGCGAGGGAGACAAAGAGAGAGAGACGGACAGACAGACAGAGGGGAGTGAGAGAACCACAGAGAGAGACAAGGAAATGGTAATCAGAGAGAGATGGAGCGACTGAGAGAGATGGAAATCGGGGCGTAGAAGGAAGATTCAACGGGTTAAAAGAGATCACGCCAGAGGCTTGGGAGAGGGCAGGAGAGAAACACAGAGCGACAGAGAGGAATGAAAAATAGGAGTGGAAGAGAAACAGAGAGAGGAATGCTGTGAGAGAAGCAGGAGAAATGGAAAGAGTGGTATCAACGGGGCTGGATAGGAAGAAAAAATGAGAGAGTGGGCGGGAGGGAGTGACAAGTGCAAGAAGACAGTGGGACGAAAGAGAGAGTATGAAAAAGAGAGGCAGGGAATAGACAATGGGCAATGAGAGAGAGAGAGTGTGGTGAAATAGGAGAGGTGACTGAAATGAAAAAGAAATGGAAAGAGGAAGTGAGCGGGAGAAAGAGAGAGAGAAGCTGGACCTTTAACCTCTCCCTCAGCTATCTCTGTCGCTGATTGGCTCGCCGAGCTCACGAACTCCCTTGGTCGAGAAACCACGCCCAACTTAATTTTGGATCTCCGCCAAGCCGATTGTCCCTTTAACTGAGAAATTGGGAGGAATTTCTTCTCATACAGAGAATGTGAAAGTCGCTGGCAGGTGGAGTGGTTGAAGCAGGTGGCATTGGTGCATCTTAGGGGGGCTAGATGCATACACGAGGGAGAAGGGAACAGAGGGCTGTGGGGGCAGTGTGGGAAGCGGTCATTCTAAACCCTGTATAGACCAGCAGAAGCGAATGGTCCGATTCTGTGCTGTACATTCTAACTAATTCTATGTAATCAACCCCCCTACAGAGCTGTAAATATCTTTGGAAAGTTTCGGCCGAACTCCCATTGTTTGAAAGTAATGTGATGTGTGAAAATGCACATTTCTGAGATGACTGGTACTCCAGCTAATTTTCCCCGCCTGCCTGTTTGGGAGTTAAGCTTTTCCAAACTATATCTAACGAAAGGGAAATATAACATTGTCTCCACACTACCATAAAGAAGGAAAAACATCGATGTTAAATTGTCATGTTCAAAATATTAATTGATTCTCACTTTTCAGTGTCGATTTTATGCGATTCTGCCCAAGCCCAAAAGGGATTGATAACAGTGATCATCTTTTGTGTTGACATTGTTCGCCGACAGATGGCGCTAGTGCACGTTTTTTCGGGCATCTGAAGTTGCAACCTAACAAGAACATAAGAACATAAGAAATAGGAGCAGGAGTAGGCCATATGGGCCCTCCAGCCTGCTCCGCCATTCAATAAGATCATGGCTGATCTTCTACCTCAACTCCACTTTCCCGCCCGATCCCCATATCCAGTGATTCCCCAAGAGTCCAAAAATCTGCCGATCTCAGCTTTGAATTTATTCAACGATTGAGCATCCAAAGCACTCTGGGAAGAGAATTCCAAGCATTCAGGACCCTCTGAGTGAAGAAATTCCTTCTCATCTCGTTCCTGAATGGCCGACCCCTTATGTTGGGACTATGGTCTCTAGTTCTAGACTCTCAAGTCAGGGGAAACAGCCTTTCTGCATTTATCCGGTCAAATCGACTATGAATTTTATACGTTACAATGATATCACTTCTCATTCTTCTAAACTCCAGAGAGTTTAGGCCCATTCTATTCAATCTCTCCACATAGGACAATCCTCTTATCCAAAGAATTAATCTAGTGAACCTTTGTTGAACCTTGTCTAAAGCAAGTGTATCCTTCCTTAGGTAAGGAGACCAAAACTGTACACAGTACTCCAGGTGTGGTCTACCAGAGCCCTGTAAAATTGCAACAACGCCTCCTTACTCTTATACTCCAACCCCCTTGCAATAAAGGCTGTCATACCATTTGCCTTCCTAATTGCTTGATTTACCTCCATGTTAAATTTCTATGCTTCATATACAAGGACACCCAAATACCTCTGACTACCAACATTTCTTAGTCTCTCACTTTTCAAAAATATTCTGTTTTTTATTCTTCCTACGAAAGGGAATAACCTAACATTTCCCCACATTATACTCCATCTGCCATCTTCTTGTCCATTCACTTAACCTGTTTATATCCCTTTGCAGCATTTTTACGACCTCTTCACAACTTACTTCCCCACCTAGCTTTGTATCGTCAGCAAACTTGGATAAATTACACTGGGTCCCTTCATCTAAGTCTTTAATATAGATTGTAAATAGCTGATGCCCAAGCACTGATCCTTGCAGCACCCCACTCGTTCCAGCCTGCCAATCTAAAAATGAACCGTTTATACTTACTCTCTGTTTTCTGTCCGTTAACCAATGCTCAATCCACGCTAATACATTACCTCAATCCCATGAGCCCTAATCTTGTGTAACAGCCTCTTTTGTGGCACCTTATTGGATGCCTTTTGAAAATCTAAATATACTACATCCACTGGTTCTCGATTATCGACCCTGCAAGTTACATCCTCAATAAACTCTAATAGACTGGTCGAATACGATTTCCCTTTCATAAAACCGTGTTGACACTACCTAATCATATTATGTTTTTCTAAGTGCCCTTTTACAGGCTAACTCTCTCCCTCCTTTCTTGAATAGCGGGTTTACATTTGCTACCTTCCAATCCACAGGGGCTGTTCTAGAAACTAGGAAATTCTAGAAGAACAAAACCAATGCATCCACTATCTCCACAGCCACCTCTTTTAGAACCCTACGATGAAGACCATCAGGTACAGGGGATTTGTTGGCCTTTAGCCCCATTAATTTCTCCAGGACTTTTTCTTTACTAATCTTAATTGCTTTAAGTTCCTCACTCTCATTAGACCCTTGGTTCCACATTATTTCCGGTATGCTTTTTGTGTCTTCTACTATAAGACAGATATAAAGTATTTGTTTATCGTCTCTGCTATTTCCTTATTCTCCATTATAATTTCTCCTGTCTCTGCCTTTAAGGGACCCACGTTTACTTTCGCTAATCTCTTCCTTTTTACATACTTGTAGAAGCTCTTATAACCTGTTTTTATATTTCTTGCTAATTTACTCTCAAGCTCAATTTTCTCCTTCTTTATCAACTTTTTGGTCATCCTTTGCTGATTTCTAAAACCCTCCCAATCCTCAGGCTTACTACTCCTTTTGGCACAATTGTAAGCCTTTTCTTTTAATCCAATACTATCCTTAACTTCTCTAGTTAGCCACGGATGGATCACTTTTCCAATGGATTTTTATTCCTCAAGAGAATATATATTCGTTGATAATTATGAATGATTTCTTTAAATGTTCGCCATTGCTTATCAACCACCATATATTTTAATCTAATTTCCCAATCTACCTTCGGCAACTCGCCCCTCATACTTACATAATTAGCTTTGTTTAAATTTAAGTCCCTAGTTTCGGACTTAACGCTCAAACACAATGTGAAATTCTATCATATCTTGATCACTCTACCCCAGAGGATCCTTGACTCTAAGATTACTAATTAACTCTGTCTCATTACACAATACCAGATCTAAAATAGTCTGTTCCCTAATTGGTTCCTCGACATCTTCTTCCAGAAAACTGCCTCGAATGCATTCCATGAACTCTTCCTCCAGACTACTTTTGCCAATTTGGTTTGCTCAGTTTATATGAAGATTAAAGTCCCCCACGATTATTGCATTAACCTTGTTACATGCTCCTCTAATTTCCAGATTTATACTCTGTCCAACACTGTATCTACCGTTAGGGGGCCTCTAAACTACACCCACCAGTGTTTTCTGCTCGTTGTTATTTCTCAACTCCACCCATTCTGATTCTACTTCCTGATTTTTTGAGATAAGATGTTTCTCTCTGTATCTCATCTTTTATTATCAAGGCTACCTCCAACAACGTCCCCACACACCCGCCACAAACTTTTCCATATTGCCTCACTTTTCCAAAAATCAAGTAACCTGGAATATTTTGATAGATTTTTGTTCGGCAAGGTTATTGAGGGATATGGAACCTAGCCGGGTAAATGGAGTTAAGATTCAGTTCATAGAATTACATAAAATTACACAGAATGTACAGGGCAGATACAGGCCTTTCGGCCATACATTTCCATGCTGGTGTTTATGGTACACACGAGCCTTGTCCCTCCCTCCAAATCTAACCCTATCTGCACATCCTTCGATTCCTTTCTTCCTTATGTGTTTATCTAGCTTCCTCTTAAATGCCTCTCTGCCAGTTGCCTCAACTACAAAATGTGGTAGCGAGTTCCACCGTCTAACCACTCCCTGGGTTCTCCTGAATTCCCTATTTATTAGTGACTACCTAATATTTATGGCCTCTAGTTCTGGTCTTCCCCGCAAGTGGAAACATCATCACTACGTCTTCCCTAACAAACCATTTCATAATCTTAAGACCTCTATCAGGTTACCCATCAGTCTTCTCTTTTCCGGAGAAAAGCGCCCCAGCCTGCTCAATCTTTCCTAATAGGTATAACCTCTCAGTTCTAGAATGAGCCTAGTAATTCTTTTTACACTTTCTCCAGTCCCCCAATGTGCTTTTTATAATATGGAGATCAGATCTGTTCACAGTACTCCAAGTGTGGTCTAAGCAAGATCAGTCATGGTCTAAAGGAATGGTGGAATAAGCTCGAGGGGCCGAATGGTCAACACCTGTTCCTGTGTCCCTATGTTCCATCTGGAGTGTTGTTTGCAGTTCTGTAACCCACGACAGAGTAAGTGTATAGATGTGCTGTCCATAACATGGACATATCCCATAGTGCCTTCGCAATGACAGCTGCTGAGATACAGACCTGTATTACTGCTACCAATGACACAACACGATTGGTTACAGTAATCAAATTCATTTACATAAAAACTAACTGAATGATTTAGCAGTCTAGAACAGTAGTTATTAAATTTCATTATTTTAGAGAAAAACGTCGACACTAACCTTGAGAAATGCTCCGCCGAGCCCCAAAGACAACTAAAAGGAGAAAACATTAATTAGTTAAATTAACACCAACACCTTTAGACGATCAACATAACAAGCTGATTTTCGTGAATTGTTTTATGGATATTTCTCAGTGTGATTGCATTGGTGGCATTTTGGTCCGTTTCGGTTAAACTCCCACTCCAGAACTTGAGAGATTTCCAGATTTCCACTACCCTTTGTTTGAAAAAGTACTTCCTGCTTTCACTCCAAATGGTCCAGCTCTAATTTTAATACCATGCCTACTTGTTCTCGATTCCCCTCGATAACTGAATAAAATCAATCGAGACGTCCCTTTGTAAAACATTCCAATTACCCACGACAAGTATCAAAAGGTGCCCTTGGGCCTAATGACACAAAACCGCATGAAAACTTGTTCAAAAAACACGAAGGGCCCATTTTGTGGCTGAGTGAAACCGTCAGTAAAAGACAAGGGAAAGCAACTGGTGTGGAGTGTGTGTGCAGACACTGTGTATCTTTACAGATCTTCACATGCGTCCACATCACGAAACAGAATTGCAATGAAAGCGTCGGAGCTCCAATATGGAATAGATGGATGCATTAACGGTGGGAATTGAGATTTTAAAAATTGCAGATTATGGGGCTAATGCTGAGCATAACGGACAGCTGCAGCACTGTGTTTGTTGAAGGGCGTTAGTCTCCAGCCACTGTGCAGGTCTATTTCTCAGTGATGTGGTGAACTCGAGCATACTGAGGGAGGAAGTTAAGTCTAAATAATGAGATGCGAAAGTTGTATGAATTTACTGGAAACCGATACTTTTACAAACAATTTACTCACTATCACAAATTGCACAATCCGGGTGTCCTCGGCATGGAAGGAGGAGGAAAATCGAATGCCAATAAGTAAAGCAGCAAAAAATATTTCAGGCTGAAGTTAATTGCGACAGGAAATGTTCACAATGGACACCTGAGGTTTCAGCTCAGAAGCGCTTCACCTCAGACAAACAGGAAGTTAAACACTGACAGTAAGAGCAGAGCATCAGAACCAAGGATGTGTTTAAACACATTGAATGAAAATACATTGAGGCAATCTTTGTAATACGTTTCAATCAGAATAATTAATTTTCGAATGCCACCACAATTACAATCATAAAATTATACAACCTTGCAACGCAGAAGGAGGCCATTCAGCCCATTGTGCCTGTGCCAGCTCCTTAACATAGAAACATAGCAAAAAGGAGCAAGGGTAGGCCATTCGGCCCTTCGGGCCTGCTCCACCCTTCAAAATGATCATGGTTGATCATCTAACTCAGTACCCTGTTCCCGCTTTTTCCCCATATCCATTGATCCCTTTAGCATTAAGAAATATATCTATCTCCTTCTTGAATACATCTAATGACTTGGCCTCCACTGCCTTCTGTGGTGGAGAATTCCACAAATTCCCCACCCTCTGAATGAAGAATTTTCTCCTCATCTCGGTTCTAAGTGGCATATCCCGTATCCTGAGACTGTGACCCCTGGTTCTGGACTCCCCAGCTATCGGGAACATCCTCCTTGCATCTAGTCTGTTTAGTCCTGTTAGAATTTTATATGTTTCGATGAGATCACCTCTCATTCTTCTAAACTCTAGTGAATATAGGCCTAGTCGACCCAATCTCTCCTCATACGTCAGTCCTGCCATCCCAGGAATCAGTCTGATAAACCTTCGTTGCACTCCCTCGATGGCAAGGACATCCTTCCTCAGATAAGGAGACCAAAACTGCACACAATACTCCAAATGTAGTCTCACCAAGGTCCTATATAACATCCCTGATCCTGTACTCAAATCCTCTTGCAATGAAGGCCAACATACCATTCGCCTTCCTAACTGCTTGCTGCACCTGAATGCTCACTTTCAGCGACTGATGTACAAGGACAACCAGGTCTCATTGCACCTCACCTTTTCCCAATCTATCACCATTCAGACAATAATCTGCCTTTCTGTTTTTACAACCAAAGCGGATAAATTCACATTTATCCACGTTATACTGCATCTGCTATGTTCTTGCCTACTCATTCAACTTGTCTCGATCACATTGGAACCTCTTTGCATCCTCCTCACAGCTCATATTCCGCCCAGCTTTGTGTCATCTGCAAACTTGGAAATGTTACATTGAGTTCTCTCATCCAGTTCATTGATATATATTGTGAATAGCTGGGGCCCAAGCACTGATCCCTGCGGTACCCCACTGGTCACTGCCTGCCACCCGGAAAATGACCCGGTTATTCCTACTTTCTGTTTCCTGTCTGTCAACCAATTCTCAATCCATGCCAGTATATTCCCCCCAATCCCATGTGCTTTAATTTTGCACACTAACCTCTTTGGTGGGACCTTATCAAAAGCCTTCTGAAAATCCAAATACAACACATCCACTGGTTCTCCCCTATCTATTCTACTAGTTACAGCCTCAACAACCTTTAAAGTGCTATCCAATTAGTCCCAGCCGCCTGCACTTTGTCCATAGTCCTGCATGTTTTTTTTCCCCGTTAAAGTATTTACCCAATTCCATTTTGAAAGTTACAAATAGAGTTGCAGTAACAGACTGATTCTCGGGCATTCATTTATTCATAAAATTGAATTCAATTCTGTTAAAATACATGCAGAGATGGAATCCCACCTTGTGTCTCCTGTATTTGATATAAGGCGACTTATATACAAGCTGTGAGGAGGATGCAAAGAGGTTCCAATGTGATCGAGACAAGTTGAATGAGTAGGCAAGAACATAGCAGATGCAGTATAACGTGGATAAATGTGAATTTCCCAAAGGTAGGGGAGTCTATAACGAGGGGGCACAGATTTAAGGTGAGAGGGGAGAGATACAAAAGGATCCAGAGGGGCAATTTTTTCACTCAAAGGGTGGTGAGTGTCTGGAACGAGCTGCCAGAGGCAGTAGTAGAGGCGGGTACAATTTTGTCTTTTAAAAAGCATTTGGACAGTTACATGGGGAAGATGGGTATCGAGGGATATGGGCCAAGTGCAGGCAATTGGGACTAGCTTAGTGGTATAAACTGGGCGACATGGACATGTTGGGCCGAAGGGCCTGTTTCCATGTTGTAACTTCTATGATTCTATGATTCTATGATATAATCAGCATCTTAATCGTGTATTATGCTGCAAATTTAACTGGGCCTTGAAACCAAACTAATTTATTTCTGAGTCCAAATTATTAAAGTTATTAAATGACGTTGAAACCACAAGATCTAATTGACATTTTCACGAGAAAGAAATCTATTTGTTCCAGTTTCCACCATTCATTTATCTAAAATGTCAAGTCACCTTGTAGCTCGGTTGGAAATGTAGTCAACTTGAAATTGTAGTAAGCAGTGAGGAGGATAGTAGCAGACTTCAGACAGACTGGTAATAAAATGGGCAGAAACATGGCAGATGACATTTAATACAGAGAAGTGTGAAGAGATGCATTTTGGGAGGAAGAATGCAGCGAGGCAATATAAACCATATGGTGCAATTTTAAAGGTTTTGCAGAAACAGAGAGACCTGGGGGTGTATGTACACAAATCATGAAAGGTGGCAGTACAAGTTAATAGATCTGTTCAAAAAAATTATAGGATCGATGGCTTCAAAAATAGACATTTACCTGACGAAGGAGGAAGCCTCCGAAAGCTTGTAGATTTCAAATAAAAATTGTTGGACTATAACTTGGTGTTGTAAAATTGTTTACAATTGTCAACCCCAGTCCATCACCGGCATCTCCACATCATTTAAAAATAGAGGCAGAGAGAAAAGAAGCAAAGAGGTTATGCTAAACATTTATAAATCATTGGTTTGACCGCAGCTGAAGTGCTGCGTCCAATTCTGGGCACTACATTGTTGGAAGGCGGTCAAGACCTTACAGAGGGAGCAGTGGAAATTTATTGGAATGATACCAAGGATAGGGAACGTCAATTAATTGGAGAGACTAGAGACTCTGGAATTATTCTCCTTAGAGCAGAGAAAGTTAAACGGTGATTTAATAGAGGTGTTCAAAATCATGAAGGGTTTTGATAGAGTAAATAAGGGGAATATATTTGCACTGGCAGAAGAGTCGGTAGCCAAAAGGTACTGATTGAAATGAATTGGCAAAAGAACCAGAGGCGAGATGAGGAGAATTTGTTTTTGCAGTGAGGTCTATCGAGATGTCTGTTTGCAAATAATCCCAATAATCCATAGTCAGTATCAAAATGTGCCTTTGTGCCTATTGACACAAAACAGCGTGAAAAGTTCTTCAAAATGTACAAAAGCCCCGTTTTGGGACTGAATGAAACCGTCACTGAAAGATAAAGGAAAGCAGCTGGGTTGGGTGTGTGTCCAAACATTGTGCATTTTTACAGATTCCCACATCTCAACACCACAGAAATGCAATAGAAGTGTCGGAGCTCTATTATGGGATGGATGGATGGATGCATTAACGGTGGGAATTGATATGGAAACATTGGAGATTAAAAGCTTCATGCTGATCCCAACGGGCAACTGCAGCACTGAGTTTATTGAAGGACATTAGTCTCCACCCACTCTACAGATCTATATCTCAGTGATATAGTCATACTGAAAGAGGAAGTGGAGTCTAAATAATGAGAACCGAATGGTGTTTGAAGTCACTGTAAACTGGTACTTTTACAGACACTTTACTGACTGTCACGAATATCACAAAATGAGTGTCATCGCTTTGGAGGGCAAGATCCAAGATGAATAAGTAATGAATTTTAAAATATTATGCAATACATTTTGGTCAGAGGAGTAAGGAGGCCACGTATTCCTTGGAAAATAAGAATCAAAATGGAGTATAGGAGCGAAGGAATCCTGGGGTACAGATTTACAAATCATTAACAATAGCAAAGAAAGTTAACAAGACCATAAAAAGCAAACACAGCACTGGGGTTCATTTCTATAACAATAGAATTGAAAAGCAGAGACATTATTTTAAACTTATACAGAACCTTAGTTGGACCACGCTTAGATAACTGTGCTGAGTTCTGGTCGCCACATTTAAAAAAAGACGGATGCAGAGGCACTGGAGAAGGTGCAAAAAAGATTCACAAGAATGAAACCAGAACTGAGTGGTTACGCCCATCAGGAAAGATTGAACATGCTGGGGATCTTTTCTCTAGAAAAGAGAAGGCTGAGGGGTGACATGATAGAGGTTTTGAAAATTATAAAGTGGTTCGATAGGGTAATCGTAGAGAAGACATTCCCACTTGTGAGACAGTTCAAATCCAGGAGCCTAAATATAGAATAGTCACAATAAATCCAACAGGAGAAACTTCTTTACCCAGAGAGTGGTGAGAATGTGAAACTTGATGCATCATGGAGTAATTGGGGCGAATAGTATCGATGCCTTTAAGGGCAAATTATATAGGTACATGAGAGATAAAGGTGTTGGAGGATATGCCGATAGGTTTAGATGATATAGGGGGCGAGACTCGCGTCGAACATAAACACCGGCACAGACCAATTACGCCGAATGGCCTGTTTCCATGCTGTAAATTCTATATAACATCAGACTGAAGTTAGCAGTGAGAGCAAATACATCAAACCGAAAACTGTGGTTAAACATTTTGAATGTAAATTCACTGTCAATCTTTCTGATATGCTTTCAACCGAAAGTTAATTACCACCAATATTAAAGGTGTAGTAACAGAATTATTCATGGGCATTGATTTATTAATAAAATTCAATTCTAGTCACTTAAAATACATAGACATATTTAATATTGCAACTAACATCTCCTAAGCTATGAATAAGGAGATGTATTTAGGGACAGCATTCGATCAGAATAGGAGAAAGCAGAGGAAACAAACAGTCTCACGGCAAGAGGAGGACAATGCCTCAGGAAACTGACCATTCACAATTTCAGCTGGTTTGGGGCCCGGAATCGAAGTTGGACAGTCAGCTCTTTATTCCGAATAAGGTCAAGGGATCAGGAGGTGGGTCAAATGGGCAAGCTCAGCTCGGAAAGTACATGCGTGGAGATCGGAGGGAAACTAGAAAAAGGCTCAAGATCAGGGCTGGGTGATTGGAGAGCCTTAGGAGAGGTTGGGCGTGGTGATATTGGGAATTGTGGGATGCAGCAGAGGCACCTGAATGGATGGTCTTAATCTTAGTGACTTCGGTTATGTGGAGAAACTGGAAAAACTGGGATTGTTCTCCTGAGAGCAGAGAAGGTTAAGTGGAGATTTAATAGGTGTGTACAAAATTATGAAGGGTTTTGATGGAGTATGAAGGGAGAAACTGGTTCCACTGGCAGGAGGGTCGAGAATCAGAGGATACAGATTAAAGTTAATTGGCAAAAGAACCAGAAGGAGATGAGGATAAATTTTGTTCCGCCAAAAATTGTTATGATCTGGAATGGTGGTGGAAGCAGATTCAATAGTAACTTTCAAAAGCGAATTGGATAGAAACTTGAAAAGGGAAAAAATGCAGAGCGATGGTGAAAGAACAGGAGAATGGGATTAATTTGACAGCTCATTTAAATGCTGTCACATTCATGACGAGCCAAATGGCCTTCCTCTGTGCTGTAAGACTTCATGAAGTTCACGAGGTCCTCTTATTTGTTGTTGGAGGAGAGTGTGGAGGGGGCTGGGAAAGAGATTTATGGAGATTGTGTGTTGTGGGCAAAAGAAGCTGGAGGTTATCTTTGGTCCCCAGGGTCATTCTGGAGCAGCAGGCGGTTTTCAGAGAGGACAGAGTGCTTGTTCTAATTCTGGGTCAGCCATATCTGGTGATGGATGGCTAAACCAGTGGTGATCCAGATATGCTCAAGTCTGCACCCCTTGGAATTAAACCAGCAGGAACGATCACGATAGAAGAGAGTAAACGTTTTACTCGGGGCAAAGGCATCAACGGTTGAAGAACGGGAGTGGTTGAGAAGTTACACAGCCGCAGAAGTATGATGACAAATGGCGGGTCAAAGTCTAGGCAACAGGGAGTGTGAAAGTGTTTATTCCAAAGTTGGAACGCAGAAGTAATTTGATTTGAAGTAAGTAAGGAGATGTCGGTTATGATGGTTGCAAGGAAGTGACCGAGGCCTTGGCAGTGTACAACTCTGGGCACCACACTTTAGGAAGGATGTCAAGGTCTTGGAGAGGGTAAAGAGGAGATTTACCCGGATGATACCAGGGATGAGGGACTTCAGTTGTGTGGAGAGATTGGAGAAGCTGGGGTTGTTCTCCTTAGAGCAGGTAAGTGTAAAGGCAGACCTAATAGAGGTATTCAAAATAATGAGGGGCTTTGATAGATCAAGTAGAGTGAAATTGTTTCCGCTGGCAAGTGGTCTGTAACCAGAGGTCACAGATTTCAAATAGTTGGCAAAAGAACTAGAGGGAAATGAGGAGAAATGTTTACATAAAGAGATTTGCGAAGATCTGGAACACACTACCTGAAAGAGTGATGGAAGCAGATTCCATCGGAACTTTCAAAGGGCAATTGAACATGTACTTGAAGGGGACTAATTTGCAGGGTTATGAAGAAAATAATTCGGGTGTGTTACTAATTTGGATTGCTCGTTCAAGGAGCCAGCATAGACTCGACGGCCGAAAGGCCTCCTCCCACGTTGTAAGATTCTATGATTCTATGATTCTTGTCAACTTGAAATTTTAGTAAGCAATGAGAAGGTTGTTGGCAGAGCTCAGGAGGACATTGGTAGATTGGTGAAAAGGGGAAACACGTGGCAGATGACATTTAATGTAGAGAAGTGTAAAGTGATGTATTTTCGAAAGAAGAGTGAGAAGAGGCAATATAACCTAAATGATCAAATTGCACAGCGGGAGCATTAACAGAGAGACCTGCGGATTCACATTCACAAATCTTTGAAGGTGGTAGTTGGAGATTAAACGGTAAATGCCGACCCTCCTGCCAGTGGAAACAGTCTCTCCCCAACTACTCGATTGAAACCTTTCATTATATTTTTCTGAGCAACGGTCAGCAGTAGCACTGTGTTTGTTGAAGGACATTAGTCTCCACCCACTGTGCAGATCTATATCTCTGTGATGTGGTCAATTGCAGCATACTGAAGGAGGAGGTGGAGTCTAAATAATGAGAACAGAATGGTGTTTGAATTCACTGGGAACCGATACTTTTACAAACAGTTTACTCATTGTTACAAATGTCACAATTCGGGTGAACGGTATGGAAGGAGGAAGTAAATTGAACATGAATAAGTAAAGAATCTGAAAATATTGCAGGCAGAATTTAACAGTGATATCAAATACTTAGAACGGAAGCCAATGGTTTCAGCTCAGAAGCGCTTCACCTCGGACAAAGAGGAAGTTTAACCGCTGACAGTAAGGACAGTCAGCAGAACAAGAATGTGTTCAAACACACTGAATGAAAATTCATTGTGCCAATCTTTCTGATTTTCTTCCAACCGATGGTTATATTCATTAATTCTTTGAAAGCTACCACTATTAGAGGTGCAGTAACGGATATATTCTCAGGCATTCATTTATTAATAAAATACAATACAAGGGACTTAAAATGAATAAAAATATTTAACAATGCAACTAACATCTCCGAAGCTTTCATTAAGGGAATCTATTTAGGGAAAGCGCTCAAACAGAATGGGAACCCCTGACAGTAATAACATTGTAGCAGAACCAAGAATGTGTTGAAATATATTGAATGAAAATATATTGTGGCAATCTTTCTGATAGGCTTTTAACCGAGTAATTAATTAATTCTTTGAAATCCACCCCTAATAGTGGTGCAGGAGCACACTGATTATCAGGCATTCATTTATTCATAAAATTGAATTGAATTCACTTGAAATCGATAGAGATGTTTAATATTACACCTAATATCTCCTAAGCTAGCAATAAGGGGATATATTAGATTGTGCCCCCTTGTTCTCCATTTCACCATCATAACTGAATAAGGTCGATCGAGAGGTGTAAATTTGTAACTAATTCCATTAATCCATGGTAATTATCAATCGGTGCACTTGGGTCTAATTACAAAAAACAGCATGAAAAGTTGGATATAAGGGGTTAATGCTGAGCCCAACTTGCAGCTGCAGCACTGTGTTTATTGAGGAACATTAGTCTCCACCCACTGTGTCGATCTGTATCTTAGTGACATGGTCAATTCTAGCACACTGAAGGAGGAAGTGGAGTTAAAATAAATTCCTAGAGCTGAATGCCGCCTGAGTTATTCACCAGAAACATTTAGTTGCACAGACAGTGCACACACGCACATAAATATCACAAAACCCCTAAAATCGAGATGCAAGATGGAATAGAGAATGAAAAATAAGCAAGCAAACTGAAAATGGCCAGTACTGAAGAGAACAGTAAGAGCAGTTGGCTTCATGGCGGAAGAAAGCGGTTTCAACTTAGCGGTGGGTTAGTTCAAAGAAAGAGGAACTTAACCTCTGACAGAAGGAACAATGTCTCAGCACCAACTGAATAACTATAAATATATTTACTAGATTATCCACTGAATGTGTTCAAATTTTTCTTCTCCCCTTTTTCTCTCTATCTCCCCCAAAGAGGTGTATTCACGAAGGGAGTTGCTCAGGGCCGCCCTCCAATACCCCACTGCATTATCTGCTCATGTCTGAGTGCAGGGGGTTGATTGACCTGAGGTCAGCCGTGGTGACCCCTGGATAACTGTACCCTCCTAACGAGCATGCTCACTTCCAAGCATGGAACATATGGTATCATAGAATCATGGAATCAGAGAAGGTTACAGCACGGCAGCAGGTCATTCGGCCCATCGAGTCCGCGCCGGCTCCATACATGAGCAATGAAGCGAGTCCCACTGCCCCGCCAGAAATAGCAGGGCTCGTCCGAGATGCAATAAGATGCGATAAGGCGACCCTTGGCCGATATTTCATTCAATGGCTTTGGGGCACTGAGCCCACTGGGATCGCCGCTATCGCCCCACCCCCACCCCTCCCCCCTCCCCCCTCCCCGCCCCTTGATGGAGATCAGCAAACTCAGTGGATGTTGATCGTGGAATTTTCCTTTTATATACATCTTACTCCTACACTGTGGACAGTAACTGGGCAATCGGGAGACCAATATCTCTCCTTTTCACCCCATCTCAAGGCGCCTCATGGGAGCGTTATCAAACAAAATGTAACACCGAGCCGCTAAATGAGATATTAGGTCAGGTGACCAACAGTTGTTCAAAGCTGTCGGTTTTAACAGACAGATTCTCATAGATTCAATTGTCAAAGAAAAACTAGATCCGAGATACTTTAATACCGATATGAAGAGAGATTGTCCCCTCACCGTTAAACTCCCCTCACCGTTACCCGCAGAGAATTCAGCACAAGCAAGCAACCGCTCTGAATGCTTTCCAATGTAGAGGGCTCCACACCAAATTATGAGTTGCTTTCATCCACTGAAATACCGGAGTTCGGACACCGCCGGGTTCAGTCGCACTCTCCCGCTTACAGTTGCCCACTCAGACCGGGAATTGGTATAAAATTGTTTCACGACTCACCAAACAGCAGTAAAAAGCCGGTTGTATCCATTTTCGAAGAAGTGTTACTTTGAGGCATGAGAGCTGCAAGGAACGACGACTGAGTCACTTGCTCCAACTCACAGAAGGACAAACCCGGAAGGGTTGAGAGACTTGAGAGCGGATATAGAGGATGGGTGGGAATGAGTTGGTCCCCACAATTAAAGTAACAGCACCGAGTTTTGTGCAACCTGAAATAAGATGTGGTTTGGAACATTGCAATGATCTAATATGGCAGCCTTTGACTATTAGACGGTGATCATAGGATGAAGGGATTAGAATGGACCATGTACCCAGAAAACAGCGTAAATCGTTTGTGTTCAGTTCGAACGATTGCTCCCATCATGGTCAGGATCTCTATTACTGGGAAGGGACTGTGTCCCACTTCAGGCACTCGGTGTCAGCGTCAAGCACCCAAAATTCAGGCGCAGGGAAATGTAACAACAAAGTGCCTCAACCCAAATCTCAGAAGAGCTACTGTATCGTTCATTGCTTTTCTATTTCCAAAAACAGCCCTCCCGTGGGCTTGTTTAGTGAAGTGTTTTCATTATTACATTACAGACGATTAAAAATAAAACTGGAACATCCAAACCAGGTAGCAATTTAGTTCCACGGAAGTCTGGTATAATGAATGTACATGGATATGTTCAATGTGACTGATACTGAGTTGGTTTACTCTCTCATATCGCCCCGGTAACGACTGTGAGAATGAAAATACCACCTCCAGCTTTCTCCAACCGCCAATTTCAAACCGTTTCTCGATAATAGAACCAAAACACAGCGCTCCGCACAAACCCTTACAGACTCGGTCTTCATATTCAAGGATTCCCAGAAGCCCGGAGCTTTTAAATAAACCCCGTTACAATTAACAGTCAGTAATATTCCTGCCTAAATACAGTCCCTTCGATAACAAGTCAACCCGCCTCCTTCCATTGCAGTCCCAGACCCGATTCTCTCTCCCTACACATCCCCTCCCAGACGGGTTCAGCAGTTTACAAACACCTTATTCCAGCTGATTTGGAGAATCTCGTGTGTTGGTGTTTGAGTTGTGGCGCAGAATTTCTCCGCCAGTGTTACCGTCTCACAGACACTCTCGCCCTGAATCTGTTAAAAAAAATGAGCATGAACTGGGACTGGAGCCGAACACATCCCCAGTTACTGTGAGGCCCGGCCCGGACATCTCATTCTCTCTGTTTTATATCAGACGGTCTCCCACCTTCATGTTCAGCACTCGAGAGAGACAAACACACACTGTCAGTCTTACACTTCCAATCAGTGTGTCTACATCACGCTTGCCAACAGTATCCAACATACGTATACAGCACCAGAGAGAGAGAGAACGACAGACATATACAGTATTTGATCCAGACTGATCTGTAAAGTTGCGTTTTATCCAGAAAGATCCCGTTGGAGAGACAAAAGATGCGGGCTCATCTCTCACTGTCATTGTACCAGAGACAGACACGCTTTTAATCCCACACTCAGGGACAGTGCAGAGAGTGACAAAAACAATGGGCGACATTTAACCCTCTTTTGCCTGTTCTACCATCTGCAGTTATGCAGCTCAGGGCCTTTTGGTATAACTCTCATTGACCGAGAGTTTCACTCCGGTTAAGTTAATCTGTGACTTTTGCTGTCAGATATGAATCCTATACGGTCCCAACAAACACACCGACTCACTCTTACCTCGGATGTTTCTCCAGGATTGGTTTGAGAAATCCTCGCATCAGTTTTATCATTAAAGGGGCCACGAATGAACAGAATCCATAGGTTCATTTCAGAACCGCTCACTTTATCTCTGAAAGAGTCTTTACCATCAGAAGATTCCGAGAGAAACAGCAGGGATGGAAACATCTAGTTTAATAGTTGGAGATTGTAAAGTCAGTCTGGATTCCAGCGTTAGGCACTGGTGGAATCCCATCTGTTTTCCATTCTGGTGCCTGTTCCTGCACTGCCTGTGGACCCCATTCCCTCTGACCTTTCCCCCAGACCCACTTCCTTTGCTCAGACTCGGAAAAATTCCAATTGGGGAAAGTTTCCATCGATTTTTGTATTGGGAATTAAACCAGATATCTGCGCATGCGTGACCTAGCCCCGCCCCCAGCGCTGGTTGTTGGTGAGCAGAAGAGCGCATGCGCGCTCCCCTCCCCCAGCTCGGCCTGTGGGCGCCATTCCCTCAGTGAGCGGAAGAAGATGGTTTAAAACAGCCGGGAATGGAGAGATCACGGCCCCCGGGGGAAGGGAGCAAAGAGCAGCCTCGTTACAGCAGCTCATCGCTTCGGGACCGTGTCCGCAGATGGGCTCAGAGATCGGCATTGAGTCCGGGGGAAGGTCAGGGGGAGTCCGGGGGCTGTTTGTAAGAGGCGGAGTGGATCAGGAACTGGTCCCGGAACATGGAGTGAGCGGGGGAAGGGAGAGGTCATTCTCGGGCTGTGTGTGTACAGGGTGTGTCCAGGGGAAGGGAGACAGAATAGGAAGAACCTGCTATTTAAAATCATTGCTGCTTTCTCTCCCCAAATCAGTGGTGAATGTTCCTGGTTCAGTTCCAGTCTCACCCTGTTACTGGACAGTGAACAGTCAGGATGTGGGGAGTTAGACAAACAGTATCTATTGCAGGCACCAGGTGAGAAGTGTGAAGGACACATTTTAAACAGCGGTTGCTTGGTTTCGGGTGAACGGTTAGTCCCATGTTCGAGGAGTTGAGAAACCTGACCGGTTAAAAAGGTCCCTGCCCCATCGGGTAGTCCCATTCACGGATCAGTGCAGGGGTTGGGTTGTGTCTGGATGTCACGAAATTGTTTTAAAATCGTCGAACACACCTGGTGTGCAGAAGCTGAGTGCTGCAGTACTGCAGTGGAGTCAGACATTGACACTGTTTGTATCACTGGTTTTCATTTGTGGATATTCATAATAATCATTAACAGAGATATTAAACTGATCACTTTTGTATTTTCTACCTCACCTGTTCCTGAGTAACAAGAGATAATTTTCTTTCTACAGGCAAATCCTTGAAGGATCCAGAATGAATGTGATGTTTCCTCCACCCGAGGCACAAGGAACAGTGCAGCCAGCTCCTTCTCACACACAGTAAGTACGGAATCACAGACAGCTCATCAGCTCCACAGTCTCAGACAGCAGAAGTCGTCAGTCCCACACTGATCCCAAGACCCAGGGACACATTTTCAATCTAACTGTCAAACAGAGCAGGTGAGGCAGACACTGTTCCATTTCCCCCTAACTCAGTCCCGCTGACAGGTGGATACAAAAAGCCCAGTCCAAAATCACACTCTCGGATTGAAAGGCACTGTGTCAATCTCACAATAGGGCAACATTAGATACCAGATAGAAATCACACATAGTACTCAATTGAAAGGGACAGAATGAACCCCAATAATGTACCCCGAGATTCCAATTGAATACCACCCCACAACTCGCACATGTGACTTTAATACATGCAGTATCCATTTGAATAGTGTATCATGAGATACAAATTGCAGCCAAGTCCAAAACTCATCTGCAGCATCAGACCGAGAAATGCTGTGACAGTGTAACCTGGGAAAGAAATTAGAAACCAGTTTATAATACACTCATAGTATGAGAGTTAAAGATACAGTGTCAATTCTATTAGTGCAGACTGAGATACACATTACATACCAGTCCAAAAATCTCATACAATATTAGACTGAAAAACACAGTATCGATTACAATAGTACAGACTGAACTACACATTATATACCAATTCAAAAATCATTATCAGTTTGAAATATATATTACCATTCACAATAGTACACAGAGATATTGATTTAACAGTAGTCCAAAGATACACAAATTATCTGATTAAAAACCTCCAGCATGAAATTCTAAAGTTTATCCATATTTACCAATTAAATGAGAAAAAACTATTTAAACATGAAGATATTAAAGCTACAGTATTGAACACTATAATGTAATCAGAGAGAATAATTATAGACAGATACAGAATAAATCTCACACTCTTTTATGGTACCAAAGTTGACATAAAATGAATCCCAAATATCTCATAATGTAGCAGAGACTGGCAGATAAAGTATGAATCCCACACTCACACAGCATCAGAGACTGTATATATTGAATGAATCGCAAACTCAAACAAACTACTCACAAGATACACAATAAATCCCACACAGTATCACGGACTGAGAGATACAAAATGAATCTCACAGTCACCTACATTCGTGCAGACTGAGTTACAAATTAGGGACCAGTCCACAAATCTCAGTGTCAGATTGAAAGATACAGTATCAATTCCATTAGTGCAGACTGAGCTACATATTATATACCAATACAAAAGACCAATACAGATTCAGACTGAAATATACAGTGTTCCATTTATGCAGACTGAGCTACACATTGTAAACAAGTTCAAAAATGTCACCATATCAGTTTGGAAGATACACTAAATCACAACTGTGTTCACATCGATGCAGATTTAGTAGTAGCCCAAAAAGTGCACTCATTCCCTGATTATGACCGACAGCATCAGATTTTAAAGGATATGATTATCTACCACTTAAATACTGGGAAAAATTATTTATACATTTAGGTATTAAAGATACAGTTTTGAGCACCATGCTGTAAACTGAGATACAAATTAGATACAGATAAATAATGAATCTAATACTCAGATCCAGTGCCAGAGACTGACATATAAAATGAATCCCTCACTCACACAATGTACAAGTGACTGACAGATACAGAACGAATCCCACACTCACATACAGTAGCACAGACTGACAGATACAGTATATATATCACTCATATACAGTATCAGAGATTGATGGAAATGGAATGAATGTCTCACTCACATACAGCACCAGACACTGACAGATATGGAACAAATCCCAAATTCAAACACCGTGCCAGAGACTGACAGGAACAGAATGAATCTCATTCACACACAGTACCAGGGACTGACATATAGAGAATGAATCCTACACTCACACACAGTACAACAGGCTGACAGATACAGAATGAATCACAAAGTAACAGTCAGACAAATACAGAATGAATCTCTAAGTCAAATTACTGCAGACTGAGTTACACATAACATGCCAGTCCAAAAATCTTAGTGTCAGATTGAATGATAATGTATCAATTCCATTTGTGCAGACTGAGCCAAACATTATATAGCAGTCCAACACTGTCAGACCATACCAGACTCAAAGATACATCAATTCCATTAGCACAGACTGAGCTACATGTTACACACCAGTCCAAAAATCTCATACAGTAACAGACTGATTGATACATTATCAAATCTATTAGTGCAGGCTGAGCTATATATTACATTCCAGTCCAAAAATCTCAGTGTCAGACTGAGATACAGAATTAATTCCATTATTATCGACTGAGCTACACATTATATACCAGTGAAATAATTTCACCATGAACAGATTGAAAGGTACATTATCATTCACAACAGAGTTCAGAGATGAAGATGTAATACTACTCCAAAACTCACACACGTTGTTTGATTAAAGAAAATCCAAAAGTGTATCAATATTTACAAATTAAACACTCGATAAATACTGCATATACTTTAAAGTATTAAAGATATAGTTTCAAATACAATAATGTAAACTGAAATAAGAATATAGAATGAATCCAGACTTGCACATGGTCTCAGAGACTGAATTATAGAATGAAACCCAGACTGAGATAAATTAGCTGAGATTGACAGATACAGAATGTATCCTAAACTCATATACAGTATCAGACACTGACAGATACAGGAGAAACCCCACATTTGCAGACAGCACCAGAGACAGACAGATACAGAATGAATCCCACACTCATACACAGTACCAGAGACAGACAGATACAGAATAAACCACATACTCATGTACAGTACCAGATACATTATAAACCCCACACTTATATACAGTGTCAGAGACTGAGAAGTACAGAATAAAGCACACACTCAGAGACAGCACCAGAGACAGTCAGAAGCAGAATAAACCTGACACTCGCATACAGTACCCGTTACAGACAGATACAGAATAAACCCCACACACGTACAGTACCACAGACTGACAGGCACAGAATGTATCCCACACTCACACACAGTCCCAGAGACTGACAGATGCAGAATAATCCTCACATTTATGTTCAGTACCAGACACAGACAAATAAAGAATGAGCCCCACACTCATTTGCAGTACCAGAGACAGACAGATACAGAATGAATCCCAAATTCACACACAGTACCAGAGACTGACAGATACAGAATAAACCCCACATTCATATACAGTACCAGAGTCAGACAGAATACTGAATAAACCCCACACTCACATACAGCAGCAGAGACTGACAGATACAGAATAAACCCCACATTCAAACAGTACCAGAGACAGACAGATGCAGAATAAACCCCACACTCATTTCCAGTACCAGAGACAGACAGATACAGAATGAATCCCAAACTCACACACAGTACCCGAGACTGACAGATACAGAATGAATCCCAAATTCACACACAGTACCAGAGACTGACAGATACAGAATGAATCTCACAATCAAATACAGCACCAGAGACTGACAGATACAGAACAAAAACCACAATCATTTCCAGTATCAGAGACAGACAGATGCTGAATAAACCCCAAACTCATGTACAGTATCAGAGACTGAAAAATACAGAATAAACCCCACACAGGTACAGTACCACAGACTGACAGGCACAGAATGAATCCCACACTCTCACACAGTACCAGAGACTGACAGATACAGAATAAACCCCACACTCATATACAGTACCAGAAACTGACAAATGCAGAATAAACCCCACATTCAAACAGTACCAGAGACAGAGAGATACAGAACAAAAACCACACTCATTTCCAGTATCAGAGACAGACAGATACTGAATAATCCCCACATTCACATACAGTGTCAGAGACAGACAGATACAATATGTACCACCCACTCATATACAGTACCAGGGACAGACAGATACAGTATATACCCCCCACTCATATACAGTACCAGAGACAGACAAATACAGAATAAACCCCAAACACATCTACAGTATCGGAGACAGACGGACACAGAATAAATCCCACACTGACACACAGTACCAGAGACAGACATCTACAGAATAAACACCATACTCATATACAGTATCAGAGACTGACAGATACAGAATAAACCCCACAATCACATACAATACCAGAGAATGACAGGAACAGAATGAATCTCATACTCACACACATTATCAGAGACCGACAGATACAGAATAAACCTCACAATCATGTAAAGTGCCAGGAAAAATTGTTTGGTTAGGGAGTGTCTGTAAATGATGGAAACATGGTGTCTGGTAAGGGAGTGTCTATACATGAAGGAAAAACGGTGAAGGGTCAGGGAATATCTATAAATGAAAGAGAAATGGTGACGTGTCAGGGAGTGTCTATAAATGAATTTGAAATGGTGTCTGGTAAGGGAGTATTATAAATGGGAAAAGACATGGTGACAGGTCAGGGAGTGTCTAAAAATGAAGGCGAAATGGTGACGGGTGACGGAGTGTCTATAAAGGAGGGAGAAATGGTGACAGATGAGGCAGTGTCTGTAAATGATGGAGAAATGGTGACTTGTCAGGCAGTGTCTGCAAATGAAGGAGAAATGGTGTTTGTTCTGGGATTGTGTGTAAATGAAGGCAAAATGGTGACTGGTCGGGGGGTGTCTGTAAATGAAGGAGGAACGGTGATTGGTCCGGGAGTGTCTGTAAATGCAGGAGAATTGTTGACAGGTCAGGTAGTGTCGATATCTGAAGGAGAAACAGTGATGGGTCAGGGAGCGTTTAATAATGAAGGGAAATGCTGACGGGTCAGGGAGAGTTTGTAAATGAAGGAGAAATCTGAAGGAAAAGAGAGCATCTATAAATGTAGGAGAAATGGTGTTTGATCAAGGAGTGTCTGAAAATGAAGGAGAAATTGTGACAGGTCAAGGATATTCTTTAAATGAAGGAGAAATGGTAACTGGTCAGAGACAGTCTGTCACCAAAATTGGGAGATATCACAGATGGACGGCTTCCAGGCAGCTATAGCGAGGGACATTGTGTAGAAATGAGGGGCAGAGCATATACACACAGCCAGAGTCAGCATATTCAGGAGAGGAGAGGGGAACCAGTGAGTGCAGAACTGAATACAACCAGAGTCAGCACCTTCAGGGGAGGAGAGGGAGGGGAACCATTTAGTGCAGAACTGAACCCAGTCAGAGTCAGGATCTTCAGGAGAGAGAGAAAACTTAAATAGAAGGAAAAATGTTGGAGATGGTGTGATGGGTTTGTGTTTCAGCAGAGGGAGGAGGGTGAGTGTGTGGGACGGGGATTTACAGTCTGGGGGAATGAGCGGGAAGAATGTTCCACAGGAACTGGAATGGCCTGTTCTGAATTTCTATCCTGTATTCACAGTGAGGACTTTTGTTATCTCCTTTTACAGAGTATTACAAGGGGCGGATTTGCAGACGAGAAACTCAAACCAAACATCACGTCAAGATCTGACTCCATTCACCAGCACCTGAAGATTATCGGCCTTAAAATATAGGAGAAAGGTTCATATGTTCTATCTGTGGGAAAACATTTCAAACATCACTGTGACTGCAATAGCAGCGAGACACACACACAAGATTGAGAGTGTTCCAGTGCACTGACTGTGGGAAGAGCTTTCACCAGTTACACAGCCTGAAGAAACATCACACCATTCACAGTGGGGAGAAACGAGACACGTGTTCTCTGTGCAGACGAGACTTCCACTGATCTCCAACCTGGAGAGAAATGAGGACACCCGCACCATGGAGAAACCGTGGAAATGTGGGGACTGTGGGAGGGGATTCAGTTAATCATCCCGGCTGGAAACTCATCGACGCAGACACACTGGAGAGAGGCCGTTCACCTGCTCCGTGTGTGGGAACGGATTAACTCAGTCATCCCACCTCACTGAACATCAACTTGTTCACACTGATAAGAGACTTTTTAAATGTTCTGTCTGTGAGAAGAGCTTTAAAAGAAAAAGTGATCTGCTGACACACCAACGCACTCACACTGGGGAGACGCCGTTCACCTGCACGAAGTGCGGGAATTGATTCACTCAGTCATCCAACCTGCTGACACACCAGCGAATTCACACTGGGGAGAGGCCGTTCCCCTGCTCCATGTGTGGGAGCGGATTCACTCAATCTTCCCACCTCATTGAACATCACCTTGTTCACACTGATAAGAGACTTTTTAAATGTTCTGTCTGTGAGAAAAGCTTTAAAAGAAAAAGTGATCTGCTGACACACCAACGCACTCACACTGGGGAGAGGCCGTTCACCTGTTCCATGTGTGGGAAGGGATTCACTCAGTCATCCAGCCTACTGACACACCAGCGAGTTCACAGTGGGGAGAGGCTGTTCACCTGCTCCGTGTGTGGGAAGAGTTTCACTCAATCATCCCACCTGCTGAGACATCAGCAAGTTCACATCGGGGAGAGGCCATTCACCTGCTCCCTGTGTGGGAAGGGATTCGCTCAGTCATCCACCCTGCTGACACACCAGCGAGTTCACACTGGGGAGAGGCCATTTATCTGCTCCGTGTGTGGGAAGGAATTCACTTGTTCATCCGGCCTCAATGAACACCAACTTGTTCACACTGATAAGAGACCCTTTAAATGTTCTAACTGTGAGAAGAGCTTTAAAAGAACTTGGGATCTGCTGAGACATGAACGTATTCACACTGGGGAGAGGCCCATCACCTGCTCCGTGTGTGGGATGGGATTCACTCAGTCTTCCCACCTGCTGAGTCACCAGCGAGTTCACATGTGACTGCAGGGGTTGGATTCTGCTGTTATTGCTGATGTTAATCACATCCAGGACTGAACCATGTTCATTCTGACAGTTGGGGTTTGTTTCTGATGTTGAACTCCAGCCCAGTTAAAGGGATTATTAATATTCTGTACAAGTGTCAAATTAATCAGCTTTCTTTCAAACAGAGTGTGTCCAGTCCTTGATATCTTGATGATAAGAGAAGCAGTTTGAGGACTCATGATGAAGTGAGTGGAATCCATCTTGGAACTGAGTTCCTCCACCATTTTAAAAGATGGATCTACAAATGTCCAACTCTGACAGGACAGAAAATTCCATTGTATCACACGGTCCACTTCAATCAGGCTGAGCAGATTTCCACTACCCTTGTGTGGGAAAGAGTTTCCTGATTTCAATCCAAGACACCCGAGCTCTAAAATTAAGTTTATGTCCTCTTGTTCTGGATTCACCGACAAGAGAAAATAGTTTCTATTTCTACCCTATCGAATCCCTTTATAATTTTAAATATCTGGATCAGATCACCCCTCAACCTTTTAAACTCAAGAGAATGCAAACCAAGTTTATGAAACCGGTCCTTATAATTGAACCCTTCAAGCCCCAGTGTCATTCTGGTGAATTTGCACTGTACCCCCTCCAAGGTCAATATATCCAATATGTCCCAGCACTGACTGTGTGTATAACAGGACTGAGTGTCCCAGCACGGACTGTGTGTATAACAGGACTGAGTGTACCAGCACTGACTGTGTGGATAACAGGACTGAGTGTCCCAGCACTGACTGTGTGTATAACAGGACAGAGTATTTCAGTCCTGACTGTGTGTATAACAGGACTGAGTGTCCCAGCATTGATTGTGTGTATAACAGAACTGAGTGTCCCAGCACTGACTGTGTTGATAGCAGGACAGGGTGTCCCAGCACTGACTGTGTTGATAGCAGGACAGGGTGTCCCAGCACTGAATGTGTGTATAACAGGACAGAGAGTCCCAGCGCTGACTGTATGTATAACAGGATTGAGTGTCCCAGCACTGACTGTGTGTGTAAAAGGACTGACTGTCCCAGCACTGACTGTATGTATAACAGGACTGAGTGTCCCAGCACTGACTGTGTGTATAACAGGACTGAGTGTCCCAGCACTGACTCTGTGAATAACAGAACTGAGTGTCCCAGCACTGATTGTATGTATAACAGGATTGATTGTCCCAGCACTGACTGTGTGTATAACAGGACTGAATGTCCCAGCACTGACTGTATGTGTAACAGGACTGAGTGTCCCAGCACTGACTGTGTGTATTAACAGGACTGAGTGTCCCAGCACTGACTATGTGTGTAACAGAACTGAGTGTCCCAGCACTGACTGTGTGTATAACAGGACTGAGTGTCCCAGCACTGACTGTGTGTATAACAGGACTGAGTGTCCCAGCACTGACTGCGTGTACAACAGGACTGAGTGTCCCAGCACTGACTGTGTGTATAACAGGATTGAGTGTCCCAGCACTGACTGTGTGTATAACAGGATTGATTGTCCCAGCACTGAGTGTGCGCAGAGTGTAGATGGTGTGTGGGAGGAGATAAATGGGTGGGTTCGATTCCATGAGAGGTTGGAGTGACATGGGGTTGTCGGTGGAGAATAAATCGGTTGGAGGAGGTTGCAGAGATATGGAGAGGGTGAGGATCATGGAGGGATTTGAAAACGAGGACGAGGGTCTTGAAATCGAAGCTTTGTCGGACCGGGTGCCAATGTAGTAACACATGAACAGAAACTTACAGTTCACTGCCCGGCAGACAGGTGGGGAAGACATTGATGTCCGCGGAGGAACAGTCAGGGTCACAGCAGCAGTTGAGGTCGCAGACTCCGCCAGTCACGTCACAGGTTCAAATGGGAACGGCTGGAACAAGACACACACAGTGAGATCTTACAACAGAGCACGGACGGTTTCAAAGACCACCTCCCTCCCTTGTCTGAATCCACGATCGCCGTCTTCACCATCCCAAAATCAATCTTCAGACTTATCCTCCCACTGCTTTCTACTCACCGAATTACAGCTTCCAGATACCCAGCACAACCCAATTAATAAATCATAATAATTATGAGGGGAGAATAGAGAAGCTGGGATTACTCTCTTTGGAGCAGAGAAGGTTCAGGGGAGATTTAGCAGAATGGTCCCGGGGATGAGGGACTTCAGTTACCGGGAGAGACTGGAGAAGCTGGGATTGTTCTCCTCAGAGCAGAGACGGTTAAGGGGAGATTTAATGGAGGGGTTGAAAATGAGGAGGGGTTTTGATGGAGTCGATGGGGAGAAACTGTTGCCACTGGCGGGAGGGTCGGTAACCAGAGGACACAGATTGAAGGGAATTGGGAAAAGAGCCAGAGGGAGATGAGGAGAATGTTTTTAGGCAGCGAGTTGTTCTGATCTGGAATTCACCGCCTGAAAGGGCGGTGGGAGCAGATTCAATAATAACTTTCAAAAGGGAATCGGGTCAATCCTTGAAGGGGGGAAATTTGCGGGACTGTGGGGAAAGAGCGGGGGGGAGTGGGACTAATGGGATCGCTCTTTCACAGGGCCGGCACAGGCGCGATGGGCCGAGCGGCCTCTTTCACAGAGCCGGCACAGGCGCGATGGGCCGAGCGGCCTCTTTCACAGAGCCGGCACAGGCGCGATGGGCCGAGCGGCCTCTCTCTGTGCTGTTTGATTCTCGCTCACTTTTGGGCTCCGACCCACGGCCCGTTTGACGGGGAGGCGGGAGAGTGACTCCCCCCCGAGCCCAGCTCGACACCGGGCGCTGACAGAGTGGAGATTCAGGAGGCCCCGAGTAACTTCCCCCGTCTCCCCACCCTCCCCTCTCAGGCCACTCCCGGGTGCGGGCCCTCCCTCTGTCGGCCTCGCCCCCGCCCACAGCACCGCCCGCCCGCCATCATCTTCCCGGCGCCGGCCTGTTGCTAAGGGAACGCGGCACAGGAACCGCGCGGCGCATGTGCGGCATCCCTCTGGCCCGAGCGGCACATACGCCTCGTGACGTCAGCGCGCAAAGGTGGGTGACGCTTCAGAGTGTCACGTGGTGGAAGGTGTCAGCCCAGGAGACGGGGGGAGGAGAGAGCTGTCAATCAAAGGGCCCGGATTCAGCACTCACTGCGCACAGGGTTTGGAGAATTTGTTTAAAATGCAAAATGTGCAAGAATGAAATAAAATTAGAAATGTTCCAAAAAAAGGGAAAAAAAACCTGCAAATACAATAATCTGAATTTAAAACAGAAATGTCTAAACTCACATAAGGCTGATGGTCTGGGTCCTCCCGCCACTATTAGTCTTATCTACCTGGGGCATAGGATGAGCAGAATGCTTGAATGTACCTTTTTTTAATGCAGATGTATGGAATGGACCAGCGAGGGAGGCTGTGGGGCCTGATTGTATCAGCAATTTCCAGAGAATTGGCGAAGTACCTGACAGTGGTACCTTGGGATACGACAGCCTCGAAATTTAAAATTATTTTGGTACATGTGCACTCGCTTTTTGTGATTGGTGTACCTGGACACCTAAACCCCTTTGCTCCTCTACAGTCCCTAGTTTCTCACCATTAAGAAAATTCTCCTATTTCTCACTTGGTGCCAAGTGAATGTACAGAAGGCCGGTGTTTATGCTCTGCATGAGCCTCCTGTCACCCTTCTTCATCTAACCCTAACAGCATATCTTTCTATTCTTTGGGATACGACAGGCTCGAAATTGGGATCTTCAATGTTGTTTTTGATACATGTGCACTAGATTTCCAAACTTCGCCAGTAAAAGTAATGGACTTTTATTGTTTGGTGTACCTTGACACCAAAGCCCCTTTGCTCCTCGACAGTCCCAATAGATGCTCTTTGTATTACTCCCCGCATCTTTACAGTCTGGCAGTGTTTACTCTCTTCACTGTCCAATAACAACAGAGACGGCGAGACTGGAACTTTTTTTTGTATTTCAAAATATAGTTTATTTCATAAAATTTAAGGATGCACACAGTTCAATGTAAATATGACAGTTACAATTCAAAATAATCAATAAAGATTGTGCACACGACGATTCCATTTTTACAATTCAACACAGTATATATTTTCTCGGACATGATGTACAATACAAGGTGAAATAGCCTTACACAGTGGCCTTTCCCCATAAAGCCTTTGCCTGGGCCGCACCTCGCTTCAGTGTGTCCCACTGCTGTCGGGGGTGCACCCCTCTTCGACTCCATGGTATAGGGATCATGTCTCTATGGAGGGGGGTTATCACCTTTTACCCGAATACATGGATCCATTCGCCCACATTCATGTTAGTGTTTGGCAAACACTTTCTGATGTCTTTCACACACCTGTAGAAGCTTGGGGTCAGAGACGTAGGGGGTAATTTCACCTTCACTGCTTGGGCGGTAAACTGACGGAGCAGAAATTAAAATCGGGCCGGTTCTTTCAGCGGGGGGGGGGGAGGGGGGGGGGTGATCCGCTCCACCAGTTCAGCCCCCCGCGATGGTGAAAATTTCCCTCCACGTGTTGTGAACCGGTGCAGTTTGAGACAATGGACCAACTTGTGGGCTTCGAAGATTGATATTAGGGCGGTGGTCACGAAAAGTGTGGCCGATTTTAAGTATCCCCGCCTGGCGGAAATGGGGTGGTAGAGGCGAGTAAATGGTGTCAGGTCACTTACCGCCCCTTTAACGTTGGAGTTCCTGCCTCCACCATCGTGGGTCGGGTCCTGAGAAGAGCGGCCGGAGCAACACCCACCTGTTTCCGGGTCAGACCACGTGTAATATGTAAATCAGGGTATTATGACGTACACGGGACAGTATTTAAATTTGGTGACGAATGGGAGGAGGAGCCGCCCTATCGATGGGCATTGAGTGATCCAGAACACTGAGAAGTTTATTTTTAACTTATATTTTTTGGAGTAAGGATGAGCAGGAGAGCTTTCCCTTGGCCTGCTGAGGCCGTGAGAAATCTCCCGGCCCCTGATCGTCTCAGAAATGTATCAGGAGGTTTCCTTATAGATCTGTGCAACCAGACCCAGCCTCATGTCCCATTAAACTCCCTGCAGTGAGTAAACATTGCTGCACAGCAGCTCAGAGAGGAAACGATCTCCGGAACTCCCCACTGGAGTTTGAAATTACATTAATATTTTACCAGTTAGTAACGGTCCGGGTGTTGGTCCATTATTATTCTGTTCTGGTCAAAACAAATGTCCCAATGAACAGGACGCTGTCTGACCCTGACAGCTCACACTCAGTCCATCCCACCGGGCAGTCTGTATGATGGGAAATAATCATCAATCGAAAAGGAGGATTTGATTTTATTCATTTCAGGATTAAACATTTAATATTGAAATCATATTATTTCCAGACTAATAACAGCAAATAATTTCATGTTAGAATCACATCTTGTATCATTTCACAAACACCGCATTTGTCGGGTAAAATATAATTCCTGTCTGCTTTTTTCCAAATTTATTTCAAGTATTCGATTGATATCAGTTACTTTAGTGAACTCATTGATGTCAATAGATAGTAAAATCAAGCGCGGTGAATAACGGGCGCCCGATCCGCTACCGCCCGTCTTAGGCCACCGCCAAACGTGAAACTCTAATTGACTCTAATTAACTTTTTATTTAATTTCGGATGGAAAGACTTCAGACGTTTCTATGATTTAACTAATGTAACAATTAGATTCAGTGGGTATTTCACCCCGTTCTTCAGCTCCTCTCTGAATTTAGTCTGGGTCACAGCATAAATACACGTGTTGGTGCAGGAACTGAGAAGTTGAAGCATGAATCCGGCTGACTCAATGTCACTGACCGTATAGAACTGGGCGTCTGTTATACGCAGAGAGATAAAATAAAAAACTTCTGCGCTCCAAAACAATATAAAACTGCCTGATATACTGAAAAGTAAAATGATGGATTTCCTTCGGTTCTCCATCTCTGGATCCTTGTGATTCTCTCCATTGCTGCGGCCCCGGAGTCCCCTGCGGGCTCTGCTGGCCGCTAAAATGTGCCTGGCGGTGAGAACATTGAACAGCAAAATCAGAATGAATGGAAGACAAGGAGTTAACACAAGATGAAACAAGTCAAACGCAGCAAATGTGGGTGAAGTGAAAAATGTCGGTTTAAAGACACAACCCCGAGGTACATTGTCCATTATATATTCCGGGCCAATTACAAAGTACATGGGAATGTTTAGTAAACAGCTCAGCGCACTCACCACCCCGATAACAACAGCCGCCGTTTTCTCGGTGCAATATTTTGTTTTCAGCTTCTGACAACAAATGGCCACAAATCGATCAAAGGTGAAAACCACTGTAAACCAGACAGAGGCCACTGTGACTGCAAAACTCAGGTTGAGAATGAAACGACACACGGGGGTAATGGTCAAAAATGAAACTGGGAAATAAATAACAACAATGCGACACATTATGACATCAGTGATAACGACCAGGAGATCGGCCGCCGCCATTCCCACCAGGTAGCGAGTGATACATTTGGAGAGTCCGCACTTTCCTCGGGACAGGATTACAATCGCCACCAAGTTAACTGTAAGAGAGAGAAACGGAAGGAGAGAAATTACTGATCAGACCTGGAGCCAAAGCAGCAGTTTGAGAGGATCTGGGGTTAAATTTCCAGCTTTGTTGCTGCATCAAACGGTGGAAACTGATTCACTGACCTGGGCAGCGCTTTCGGGCGGAGAAATGTTTTTAAACACAATTATAAACAATGAATTGGGAAATTGATACAGAAAGTGAATAAATTGAACACCGGATCCACTGGAAGGGCCGAGAGAGGGCGCAGTGCCGGTGGGGAAGGGAGAAGGTGCTTTCCTGAACCGATGAAATGCGGATTTGGGTTCCAGACAGAAGGGAAAGTGACTGATGGCCGAGAAGGTGAGGGGACAACGGGAGGTGCTGCTGGTTTGTTGCTCTGGATGAAGAGAGCCGACAGGGGCCGGCACAAAACGGGAAAGACCAATATCCGCGTCGGTAAGTTTTATACTTCGAATCGGATTGGAAGGGGCAGCTATGGGCCGAGCCAGTGAGTGAAATTGGGAGGGAGACAAAGAAAAGGACATGTCGGAGCTGGAGGGGAGACAGCAGCAGATGGTTTGTGAAAGCGGATAAACAGAAGTAACGGATGAGGAGACAGAGGATTCAATGCAGTGGGAGGAGAGGCTGGGATTCACAGGGAGAGACTGCAGCAGAGTGTTGGAGGAAATCTGATCGATAGGTCCAACTCACAATCCAATTAATAAATTCAACCATTATATTTTTGTGATTATTGGTGTCAGTGAATAGTTCGTTGGCTACATAATGTGTACAACAAATTTACTTTGTACATGCAACTGAAATTAAATTAAAATGCATTGATTAAATTTGCCCCGTTCTTTGTTGAATTAAGCTGAAATATACATTCTCTAGAATACAGTATTCTAATAATTCACTGCGATCAAAAAATCACTGATTTTATTCTTCAAATACATTTGATTTATGTCCATGTATTCAGTCAGTAAACAAGTAAAAGGAACATTCACATAAACAGACTGAGGATCTGATCGTGATAAACACACCCGGAGAGAGTACAATAAAACTCTCACAATCTGACAACATCCTAATAAAACCTTGAAGTCACATTTCCTCTTCACAATTGTACTGGAAGTTTCGCAGTTCATTCCGATGAATTATTCACACCGCTGCTGCTCTCTCTCTCTCTCTTCCCCTCTCGCTCTCATTCTGAGTGTGTGTGCGTCTGTCTGTCTGTCTCTCGTTTCTTCTGCCCCCTCTCTCTCATTTTCCTTCTCAGTCGCGTTCTCTGTCGCTCCTCTCTAACTCTCCGCTCTCTCTAATTTCTTTCTCAATGCCCCTTTTGACATCCGAGTAAATCCTAACATCCTGCGCCTGCTTTCTCCTCACCAGCCCCGTGTTCCAAAGATCCTATTCTTAGTGTAAGTTTGTTTAATGGTGAAGTCTCTGTGAACGGTTTAATGTTTCTACAGATCATCCCGTTCTCCACCTGTTCACCTACACTGTTCACTTCATCTACAATGCATGGAATGAACAGAATTGAATGCCACTTCCAGACACACCTCACAACAATTGAAATTCCTTCTCCTGTAATTACAAAGTACAGCGTTAGATGGCGGCATTGTTCAATTAACAAAACGCCAACATCACCGCTGCTGCTGAAAGTCTGCAGATAAATAGAAGGGCCCATGATTCCAACAGATAAAGTGCAAACTGATACAACATAACATCAAAACATTGCATTTTACAGTGAATTCATCGACAGTGAAGCAGAGAATGAGGTGTAAAAGGATCAGCTGCAAACTTAGTTCAATAGGCAGACATCTGAAGCGGCGTCAGATACACACACAATTAAATAAACTTTCGGAATAGTGATAACCAATAAATACATTGAAATCCCAGTTAAACTGAACCATATTATTGTGGACGGAGGACATTGCGCTGCCTCCTTGTAACACTGAGACCGTGAGCTGTCTCATTATCAATCACTAAAAACACGTTTATGAAAAAAATATTCCAGGACAGGTTAGTTCCACAACATGAAACTGTGAACAACTCCTGATGGTCTGAGACCAGCTCTTAGCCCAGACACCTGATTCCAATACATTCAGCACAGAGAATAATCCAGTAACAATGCCAGAATTGGATAAACAAAATCGTAAAGCATATAATGCAGCTGCTCCAAGACCAAAAGACCAGAGACTGAGGACAGAACAGTCCACTGTGTAATACAAGATGGGAGAAAAAAAAAGTATCAAGTACAGCAGCAGATTTAATAACGATTTATACCTTGAACAGCTGAGATAATGGCTTACCTGGGATTCCAACGGCTGCGAGAACTGGATAATAAATACATTCTATCAGATACATTACTGAATATCCCATTTCCGTGAGAAGCAATGATTTCTGTTGGCCTGGAAACCGCAGCTCCGGCAGGCACTCTGTGTGGATTCATTACAGCGATCCCTGATTTATACAGGGGGTAAATCTCCACTGACACGGTTATACCCCTGATCATTGCTATTAGTGACAGTCATTTGAACAAACAGGCCACATCAGCAGCTTTGACTCCGATGTAAATGATGACGTGGATATATCACAAACTTCTCAAAGTTCAGAACCTTGTCTTAATGAGACCTCTCTCAGGAATAAAGTTAAAAGCTGTGCTCAGAAAGGACTGGTCCAACAACAATGAGCATTTACAGTTTTCATATAATTGTATTGACCATGTTCACTTTTACCGATTCAATTATAAATTTTATAGATTTCTCCACATTATACATTGAATCCAGGGACACAAGCAGACCCGTTTCACTCTGTTCCTGCAGTTTCCCAGTGAAAATATGAATGTTGACACGAAGACAGCCTCTAAAAGAGACACCATCCTTTCAGGCAGTGCTTGAAAACACTCCGTGTGAAAAATGTTCTCCTTATTTCCGCTCGAGTTGTTTTGACAATTATTGTAAACCGATGACCTCTGGTTATCAATCCAATTATTTAATTACCCCTATTTGCTCTATAAAAACGCCTAATTATTTTGATCACCTCTTTTTGATCTCCCCTTAACCTTTTCTGCTCCATGGAGAACAAGCCCAGCTTCTCCAATCCCTCCACATAACTGAAGTCCCTCATCCCTGGTATCACCCTGGTAACTCTCCTCTGTACCCTCTCCAAGGCCTTTACATCCTTCTTAAAATGTGGTGCCCAGTGTTGGATACAATACTCCAGCTGAGGCCTAACCAGTCTTTTGTAAGGGTTTAACATGACTTCCCTATTTTTTTATTCAATGCCCCTCTTTTACAAACCCATGTATCCCATCCGCTTGCTTAACCACCTTATCAACTTGCCCTGCCACCTTCAAAGATTTGTGAATATGCGCCCCCAGGTCCCTCTGCTCTTCCACCACCCCCAAAATAGTACATTGAGTTCCATCGAGTTACTTCGAAATTACAGCACAGAAACTGGCCATTCGGTCCAACTTGTTTATGCCAGCATGTATGCTCCATACGAGCCTCCTCCCTCCCTACTCCATCTAACCCTATCAGGATACGATATTCCATTATGCCTCTTGTGCTTATCTACCTTCCCCTTAAATGCATCTACGTTATTTCCCTCAAGTACTCCTTGTGGTAGCGCATTTCACATTCTTACCACTCATTCGGTAAAGAAGTTCCACCTGAATTCCATATTGGATTTATCAGTGACAGTCTTATATTTATGAACTCTAATTTTATACTCCCTCCCAAGTGGAAGCATTTTCTCTTCATCTACCCGACCAAATTCTATCATTATCTTAAAGACTTCTATCAGGTCACCCCTCAGCCTTCTCTTTTCAAAAGAAAAAGTGTCCCAGCCTGTTCAGCCTTTCCTGATTAGGATATCCCCTCAGTTCTGGTATCATCCCTGTGAATCTTTTCTGCACCCTCTCCAATCCCTGTATATCCTTTCTATAATATGGAGACCAGACTGTGCACAATAATCCAAGTGTGGCCGAACCAAGGCTCCACACAAGTTTAACATAACTTCTTTGTTTATCAATTCTATCCCTCGAGAATTCAACCCCAGTGTTTGACTCGCCTTTTTGTAAACCTGCGTCGCTACTTTTAGTGATTGGTCTGTTTGTGCCACAAAATTTTATTAAAATTTCAAAATATGCTTTATTTCATAAAATTTAATGATACACACATTTCAATGAAAATGTCACAATTACCGTTCAAAACAATACAATACAGGTCGTGCACACTAAGATCTCATTATTACAATTCAAAACACAGTACATATGTTCAAATACATTCTGTACCATACAAAGTGACATGTCCTTACATGGTCGCCTTTCCTCAAAGAACCTTTACGTAGGCAGCACCTCACTTCAGTGCGTCCCTCAGAACATACTCCTGGACCTTGGAATGTGCCATTCGGTAACAGTCGGTCGTGGACAGCTCCTTCAACTGGAATCCAAGCAGGGAGTGGCCCTGGGAGTCCTCAACATTGACTCTGGTACCCATGAAATCTCATGGCATCAGGTCAAACATTGGCAAGGAAACCTCCTGCTGATTACCACCTACCGTCCTCCCTCAGCTGATGAATCAGTCCTCCTCCATGTTGAGCACCACTTGGAGGAAGCACTAAGGGTAGCAAGGGCACAAAATGTACTCTGGATGGGCGAATTCAATGTCCATCACCAAGAGTGGCTCGGTTGCGCCACTACTGACCGAGCTGGCCGAGTCCTGAAGGATACAGCTGGCAGACTGGGCCTGCGGCAGGTGGTGAGCGAACCAACACGAGGGAAAACCTGCTTGACCTCGTCCTCACCAATCCACCTGTCGCAAATGCATCTGTCAATTACAGTATTGGTCGGAGTGACCAGCGCATCGTCCTCGTGGAGATGAAGTCCCGTGTTCGCACTGAGGACACCATTCAACGTGTTGTGTGGCACTACCAACGTGCTAAATGGGATAGATTCAGAACATAGAATCATAGAATCATAGAAGTTTACAACATGGAAACAGACCCTTCGGCCCAACATGTCCATGTCGCCCAGTTTATAACACTAAGCTAGTCCCAATTGCCTGCACTTGGCCCATATCCCTCTATACCCATCTTACCCATGTAACTGTCCAAATGCTTTTTAAAAGACAAAATTGTACCCGCCTCTACTACTGCCTCTGGCAGCTCGTTCCAGACACTCACCACCCTTTGAGTGAAAAAAATTGTCCCTCTGGACCCTTTTGTATCTCTCCCCTCTCACCTTAAATCTATGCCCCCTCGTTATAGACTCCCCTACCTTTGGGAAAAGATTTTGACGATCGACCTTATCTATGCCCCTCATTATTTTATAGACTTCTATAAGATCACCCCTTAACCTCCTACTCTCCAGGGAAAAAAGTCTCAGTCTATCCAACCTCTCCCTATAAGTCAAACCATCAAGTCCCGGTAGCATCCTAGTAAATCTTTTCTGCACTCTTTCTAGTTTAACAATATCCTTTCTATAATAGGGTGATCAGAACTGTACACAGTATTCCAAGTGTGGCCTAACTAATGTCTTGTACAACTTCAACAAGACATCCCAACTCCTGTATTCAATGTTCTGACCAATGAAACCAAGCATGCTGAATGCCTTCTTCTCCACCCTATCCACCTGTGACTCCACTTTCAAGGAGCTATGAACCTGTACTCCTAGATCTCTTTGTTCTTTCACTCTCCCCAACGCCCTACCATTAACGGAGTAGGTCCTAGCCCGATTCGATCTACCAAAATGCATCACCTCACATTTATCTAAATTTAACTCCATCTGCCATTCATCGGCCCACTGGCCCAATTTATCAAGATCCCGTTGCAATCCTAGATAACCTTCTTCACTGTCCACAATGCCACCAATCTTGGTTTCATCTGCAAACTTACTAACCATCCCTCCTAAATTCTCATCCAAATCATTAATATAAATAACAAATAACAGCGGACCCAGCACCGATCCCTGAGGCACACCGCTGGTCACAGGCCTCCAGTTTGAATAAGAACCCTCTACAACCACCCTCTGTCTTCTGCCGTCAATCCAATTTGTATCCAATTGGCTACCTCACCTTGGATCCCGTGAGGTCTAACCTTATCTAACAACCTACTATGTGGTACCTTGTCAAAGGCTTTGCTAAAGTCCATGTAGACCACGTCTACTGCACAGCCCTCATCTATCTTCTTGATCTAGCAGCTCAAAACTGGGCATCCGTGAGGCAATGTGAGCCAGCGGCAGCAGCAGAATTGTATTTCAGCACAATCTGTAACCTCATGGCCCAGCATATTCCTCACTCTACCATTACCAACAAGCCAGGGGATCAATCCTAGTTCAATGAAGGGTGTAGAAGAGCATGCCAGGGGCAGCACCAGGCATACCTAAAAATGAGGTGCCAACCTGGTGAAGCTACAACTCAGGACTACATGCATGCTAAACAGCGGAAGCAACATGCTACAGACAGAGCTAAGCGAGTTCACAACCTACGACTCAGATCAAAGCTCTGCAGTCCTGCCACATCCAGTCGTGAATGGTGGTGGACAATGAAACAACTAACGGAAGCAGGAGGCTCTGTGAACATCCCCATCCTCAATGATGGTTGAGTCCAGCACATGAGTGCAAAAGACAAGGCTGAAGCGTTTGCAACCATCTTCAGCCAGAAGTGCCGAGTAGATGATCCATCTCTGCCTCCTCCTGATATCTCCACCATCACAGAAGCCAGTCTTCAGCCAATTCGATTCACTCCACGTGATATCAAGAAACGGCTGAGTGCACTGGATACAGCAAAGGCTATGGGCCCCGACAACATCCCAACTGTCGTGCTGAAGACTTGTGTTGCAGAACTAGCTGCGCCTCGAGCCATGCTGTTCCAGTGCAGCTGCAACACTGGCATCAACCCCACAATGTGGAAAATTGCCCACGTATGTCCTTTCCACAAAAAGCAAGACAAATCCAATCCGGTCAATTACCGCCCTATCAGTCTGCTGTCAATCATCAGCAAAGTGATGGAAGGTGTCATCGACAGTGCTATCAAGCGGCACTTACTCACCAATAACCTGCTCACCGATGCTCAGTTTGGGTTCCGCCAGGACCACTCGACTCCAGACCTCATTACAGCCTTGGTCCAAATATGGACAAAAGAGCTGAATTCCTGAGGTGAGGTGAGAGTGACTGCCCTTGACATCAAGGCAGCATTTGACCGAGTTTGGCACCAAGGAGCCCTAGTATATAGAAGTCAATGGGAATCAGGGGGAAAACTCTCAAGTGGCTGGAGTCATACCGAGCACAAAGGAAGATGGTAGTGGTTGTTGGAGGCCAATCATCTCAGCCCCAGGGCATTGCAGCAGGAGTTCCTCAGGGAAGTGTCCCAGCCCCAAGCATCTTCAGTTGCTTCATCAATGACCTTCCCTCCATCATAAGGTCAGAAATGGGGATGTTCACTGATGATTCCTCAGTGTTCAGTTCCATTCGCATCCCCTCCCCCTCAAATAATGAAGCAGTCCGAGCCCGTTTGCAGCAAGACCTGGACAACATCCAGGCTTGGACTCATAAGTGGCAAGGAAAATTCGCGCCAGACAATTGCCAGGCAATGACCATCTCCAACAAGAGAGAGTCTAACCACCTCCCCTTGACATTCAACGGCATTACCAGCGACGAATCCCCCACCATCAACATCCTGGGGGTCACCATTGACCAGAAACTTAAATGGTCCAGCCACGTAAATACTGTGGCGACAAAAGCAGGTCAGAGGCTGGGTATTCTGCAGCGGGTGACCCACCTCCTGACTCCCCAGAGCCTTTGCACCATCTACAAGGCACAAGTCAGGAGTGTGATGGAATACTCTCCACTTGCCTGGATGGGTGCAGCTCCAACACTCAAGAAGCTCGTCACCATCCAGGACAAAGCAGCCCGCTTGATTGGCACCCCATCCACCACCCTAAACATTCACTCCCTTAACCACCGGTGCACTGTGGCTGCAGTGTGTACAGTCCACAGGATGCACTGCAGCAACTCGCCAAGGCTTCTTCGACAGCACCTCCCAAACCGGCGACCTGTACCACCTAAAAGGACAAGAGCAGCAGGTATATAGGAACAACAGCACCTGCACGTTCCCCTTCCAAGTGACACACTATCCCGACTTGGAAATATATCACCGTTCCTTCATCGTCGCTGGGTCGAAATCCTGGAACTCCCGTCCTAACAGCACCGTGGGTGAACCTTCACCCCACGGACTGCAGCGTTTCAAGACGGCGGTTCACCACCACCATCTCAAGGGCAATTAGGGATGGGCAATAAATGCCGACCTCGACAGCGATGCCCACATCCCATGAAGGAATAAAAAAAACACACGTAGCGTTGTAAATAAAGTTCGTGAGCTGCAGGCTCAAGTCGCCACATGGGACTATGATCTAGTGGCAATAACAGAGACGTGCTTCAAAGAAGGGGAGGATAATATTTAAAAATATTTATTTAAAAAGTCGTCACCTTGTAGCTCGGTTGAAAATGTAGTCAACTTGAAATTGTAGTTAGCAGTGAGGAGGATAGTAGCAGACTTCAGACAGACTGGTAATAAAATGGGCAGACACATGGCAGATGATATTTAATACAGAGACGTGTGAAGAGATGCATTTTGGGAGGAAGAATGAGGCGAGGCAATATAAACTAAATAGTGCAATTTTAAAGGTGTTGCAGGAACAGACAGACCTGGGGGTGTATGTGCACAAATCATGATAGGTGGCAGTACAAGTCAATAAATCTGTTAAATAAAACTTATAGGATCATTGGCTTTAAAAATAGAGGTATAGGGAAAAGAAGCAAAGAGGTTATGCTAAACCTTTATAAATCATTGTTTTGACCGCAGCTGAAGTGTTGCATCCAATTCTGGGCACCACATTTTAGGAAGGATGTCAAGACCTTACAGAAGGTACAGAGGAAATTTATTGGAATGATATCAAGGATAGGGAACGTCAATTAATTGGAGAGACTGGAGAAGCTGGAATTGTTCTCCTTGGAGCAGAGAATGTTAAAGGGCCATTTCATAGAGGTGTTCACAACCATGAAGGGGTTTGATAGAGTAAATAAGGAGAACATGTTTCCACTGGCAGAAGAGTCGGTGGCCAGAGGGTCAGATTGAAAATTTTTGGCAAAAGAACCAGAGGCGAGATGAGGAGAATTTGTGTACACAGTGAGGCCTATCAAGATGTCCGTTTGCAAATAATTCCAATAATCCATGGTCACTTTCAAAAGGTGGCCTTGAGCCTATTGACACAAAACAGCGTGAAAAGTTCTTCAAAATGCACAAAAGCCCCGGTTTGGGACAGAGTGAAACCGTCACTGAAAGATAAA
This sequence comes from Heptranchias perlo, assembly GCF_035084215.1. Lineage (NCBI taxonomy): Eukaryota > Metazoa > Chordata > Chondrichthyes > Hexanchiformes > Hexanchidae > Heptranchias > Heptranchias perlo. The sequence goes on along the minus strand of NW_027139623.1, from coordinate 5,132,974 downwards.
GGAAAGCAGCTGGGTTGGGTGTGTGTCCAAACATTGTGCATTTTTACAGATTCCCACATCTCCACACCATGAAACAGAATTGCATTAGAAGTGTCGGAGCTCTATTATGGGATGGATGGATCGATGCATTAACGGTGGGAATTGATATGGAAATATTGGGGATTAAAAGCTTCATGCTGATCCCAACGGGCAACTGCAGCACTGAGTTTATTGAAGGACATTAGTCTCCACCCACTGTGCAGATCTAGATCTCAGTGATATGGTCAGCTCTAGCATACTGAAAGAGGAAGTGGAGTCTAAATAATGAGAACCGAATGGTGGTAGAATCCACTGGAAACCGGTACTTTGAGAGACACTTTACTCACTGTCACGAACATCATAATATGAGTGTCATCGCTTTGGAGGGCGGACTAAAAATACAAGATAAATAAGTAAAGAATTTGAAAGTATTATATGGTACATTTTGGTAGAAGGATTAAGGAGGCCACGTACTCCCTGGAAAATAAGAGTCTAAATTGGACACAGGAGCGAAGCAATGTAGGGGTCCAGATTCACAAATCATTAACAGCAGCAAATAAAGTTAACAAGGCCATAAATTGCAAACAAAGCACTGGGGTTCATTTCTAGAGCAATAGAATTGAAAAGCAGATGAGTTATGTTAAACTTATATAGAACCTTGGTTGGACCACACTTAGAATACTGTGCACACTTTTGGTCGCCATATTAAAAAAAGGATGCAGAGGCAGTGTAGAAGGTGCAAAAAAGATTTACAAGAATGAAACCAGAACTGAGTGGTTACGCCCATCAGGAAAGATTGAACATGCTGTGGATCTTTTCTCTGGAAAAGAGAAGGCTGAGGGGTGACATGATAAAGGTTTTAAACATTATGAAGTGGTTCGATAGGGTAATCGTAGAGAAAACACTCCCACTTGTGAGACAGTCCAAATCCAGGAGCCCTAAATATAGAATAGTCACAATAAATCCAATAGGGAATTCAGGAGAAACTTCTTTACACAGAGAGTGGTGAGAATGTGAAACTTGTTACCACATGGAGTAGTTGGGGCGAATAGTGTAGATGCCTTTAAGGGGAGGCTAGATAGGTACATGAGAGATAAAGGTGTAGAAGGAAATGCTGATCGGGTTAGCTGATGTAGGATGGGGCGAGACTCGCGTGGAGCATAAACACCGGCACAGACCATTTACGCCGAATGGCCTGTTTCCATGCTGTAAATTCTATATAACATCAGGTTGAAGTTACCAGTGAGAGCAAATACATAAAAAGGAAACCTGAGGTTAAACATTTTGAACGTAAATTCACTGTGTTAATCTTTCTGATATGCTTTCAACTGAAAGTTAATTTCAAATAATTATTTAATTATTTGAAAACCACCAATATTCGAGGTGTAGTAACAGACTTATTCATGGTCATTGATTTATTAATAAATTCAATTCAATTCACTTGAAATACGTAGACATATTTAATATTGCAACTAATATCGCCTAAGCCATGAATAAGGAGATGTATTTAGGTACAGCATTCAATCAGAATAGGAGAAAGCAGAGGAAACAAACAGTCTCACGGCAAGAGGAGGACAGTACCTGAGGAAACTGACCATTCACAATTTCACCTGGTTTGGGGCTCGGAATGGAAGTTGGGTAGTCAGCTGTTTCCACCGAATAAGGTCAAGGGAGCAGGAGGTGGGTCTAATGGGCAAGCTCAGCTCGGAAAGTACATGCGTGGAGATCGGAGGGAAACTCGAAAAAGGCTCAGGATCAGGGCTGGATGATGGGGGAGCCTTAGGAGAGGTTGGGCTTGGTGATATTGGGAATTGTGGGATGCAGCACAGGCATCTGAATGGATGGTCTTAATCTTAGTGACTTCGGTTATGTAGAGAGACTGGAAAAACTGGGATAGTTCTCCTTAGAGCAGAGAAGGTTAAGTGGAAATTTAATAGGGGTGTTCAAAATTATGAGGGGTTTTGTTCGAGTGTGTAGTGAGAAACTGTTTCCACTGGCAGGAGGGTCGGGAATCAGAGGATACAGATTTATGTTAATTGGCAAAAGAATCAGAAGGAGATGAGGATAAATTTTGTTACGCCACAAGTTGTTATGATCTGGAATGGTGGTGGAAGCAGATTCAATAGTAACTTCCAAAAGTGGATTGGATAGAAAGTTGTAAAGGGAAAGAATGCAGAGCGATGTGGAAAGATCAAGGGAGTGGGATTAATTTGATAGCTCATTTAAAAGCTGGCACATGCATGACGAGCCGAAAGGCCTTCCTCTGTGCTGTAAGGCTTCATGAAGTTCAGTAGGTCCTCGTATGTTTTGTTGGAGGAGAGTGTGGAGGGGGCTGGGAAAGAGATTTATGGAGATTGTGTGTTGTGGGCAAAAGAAGCTGGAGGTTATCTTTGGTCCCCAGGGTCATTCTGGAGCAGCAGGCGGTTTTCAGAGAGGACATAGTGCTTGTTCTAATTCTGGGTCAGCCATATCTGGTGATGGATGGCTGAACCAGTGGTGATCCAGATATGCTCAAGTCTGCACCCCTTGGAATTAAACCAGCAGGAACGATCAGGATAGAAGAGAGTAAACGTTTTACTCGGGGCAAAGGCATCATCGGTTGAAGAACGGGAGTGGTTGAGAAGTTACACAGCCTCAGAAGTATGATGACAAATGGCGGGTCAAAGTCAAGGCAACAGGGAATGTGAAAGTGTTTATTCCAAAGTTGGAACGCAGAAGTAATTTGATTTGAAGTAAGTAAGGAGATGTGGGTTATGATGGTTGCAAGGAAGTGACCGAGGCCTTGGCAGTGTACAACTCTGGGCACCACACTTTAGGAAGGATGTCAAGGTCTTGGAGCGGGTATAGAGGAGTTTTACCCGGATGATACCAGGGATGAGGGACTTCAGTTATGTGGAGAGATTGGAGAAGCTGGGGTTGTTCTCCTTAGAGCAGGTAAGTGTAAAGGCAGACCTAATAGAGGAATTCAAAATCATGCGGAGCTTTGATAGAGCAAGTAGTGTGAAATTTTTCCGCTGGCAAGTGGTCTGTAACCAGAGGTCACAGATTTCAAATAGTTGGCTAAAGAACTAGAGGGAAATGAGGAGAAATGTTTACATAAAGAGGTTTGCGAAGATCTGGAACACACTACCTGAAAGGGTGATGGAAGCAGATTCCATAGGAACTTTCAAAGGGCAATTGGACATGTACTTGAAGGGGACTAATTTGCAGGGTCATGCGGAAAATAATTGGGGTGTGTTACTAATTTGGATAGCTCGTTCAAGAAGCCAGCATAGACTCGACGGGCCGAAAGGCCTCCTTCCACGTTGTAAGATTCTATGATTCTATGATTCTTGTCAACTTGAAATTTTAGTAAGCAATGAGAAGGTTATTGGCAGAGCTCAGGAGGGCATTGGTAGATTGGTGAAATGGGCAAACACATGGCAGATGACATTTAATGTAGAGAAGTGTGAAGTGATGAATTTTGGAAAGAAGAGTGAGAAAAGGCAATATAACCTGAATGATCCAGTTGCACAGCGGGAACATTAACAGAGAGACCTGGCGATTAAAATACACAAATCTTTAAGGTGGTATTTGAAGATTAAACGTTAAATGCCGACCCTCCTGCCAGTGAAAACAGTCTCTTCATCTCCTCGATTAAAACCTTTCATTATTTTTTTCTGAGCAACTGCCAGCAGTAGCACTGTGTCTGTTGAAGGACATTAGTCTCACCCACTGTGCAGATCTATATCTCAGTGATATGGTCAATTGCAGCATAGTGAAGGAGGAGGTGGAGTCTAAATAATGAGAACAGAATGGTGTTTGAACTCACTGGGAACCGATACTTTTACAAACAGTTTACTCATTGTTACAAATGTCACAATTCGGGTGAACGGTATGGAAGGAGGAAGTAAATTGAACATGAATAAGTAAAGAATCTGAAAATATTGCAGGCAGAATTTAACAATGATATCAAATACTTAGAACGGAAGCCAATGGTTTCAGCTCAGAAGCGCTTCACCTCGGACAAAGAGGAAGTTTAACCGCGACAGTAAGGACAGTCAGCAGAACAAGAGTGTGTTTAAACACACTGAATGAAAATTCATTGTGCCAATCTTTCTGATTTTCTTCCAACCGATGGTTATATTCATTAATTCTTTGAAAGCTACCACTATTAGAGGTGCAGTAACGGATATATTCTCAGGCATTCATTTATTAATAAAATACAATTCAAGGGACTTAAAATGAATAAAAATATTTAACATTGCAACTAACATCTCCGAAGCTTTCATTAAGGGAATCTATTTAGGGACAGCACTCAAACAGAATGGGAACCCCTGACAGTAAGAACATTGTAGCAGAACCAAGAATGTGTTGAAATATATTGAATGAAAATACATTGTGGCAATCTTTCTGATAGGCTTTTAACCGAGTAATTAATTAATTCTTTGAAATCCACCCCTAATAGTGGTGCAGTAGCACACTGATTATCAGGCATTCATTTATTAATGAAATTGAATTGAATTCACTTGAAATTGATAGAGATGTTTAATATTCCACCTAATATCTCCTAAGCTAGCAATAAGGGGATATATTAGATTGTGCCCCCTTGTTCTCCATTTCACCACCATAACTTAATAAGGTCTATCGAGAGGTGTAAATTTGTAACTAATTCCATTAATCCATGGTAATTATCAATTGGTGCACTTGGGTCTAATTACACAAAACAGCATGAAAAGTTGGAGATAAGGGGTTAATGCTGAGCCCAACTTGCAGCTGCAGCACTGTGTTTATTGAGGAACATTAATCTCCACCCACTGTGTAGATCTGTATCTTAGTGACATGGTCAATTCCAGCACACTGAAGGAGGAAGTGGAGTTAAAATAAATTCCTAGAGCTGAATGCCGTCAGAATTATTGACCAGAAACATTTAGTTGTACAGACAGTACACACACGCACATAAATATCACAAAACCCCTAAAATCGAGATGCAAGATGGAATAGAGGACGAAAAATAAGCAAGCAAACTGAAAATGGCCAGTCCTGAAGAGAACAGGAAGAGCAGTTGGCTTCATGGCGGAAGACAGCGGTTTCAACTTAGCGGTGGGTTAGTTCAAAGAAAGAGGAACTTAAACTCTGACAGAGGGAACAATGTCTCAACACCAACTGAGTCGCTAAAAATATATTTACCAGATTATCCACTGAATGTGTTCAAATGTTTCTTCTCCCCATTTTTTTCTCTCTATCTCCCCCAAAGACGTGTATTCACGAAGGGAGTTGCTCAGGGCCGCCCTCCAATACCCCACCGCATTATCTGCTCATGTCTGAGTGCAGGGGGTTGATTGACCTGAGGTCAGCCGTGGTGACCCCTGGATAACTGCACCCTCCTAACGCGCATGCTCACTTCCAAGCATGGAACATTTCGTATCAGAGAATCAGAGAAGGTGACTGCACGGCAGGAGGTCATTCGGCCCATCGAGTCCGTGCTGGCTCCATGAATGAGCAATCCAGCTAGTCCCACTGCCCCGCCAAAAATAGCAGGGCTCGTTCGAGATGAAATAAGATGCGATAAGGCGACACTTGGCCGATATTTCATTCAATGGCTTTGGGGCTCTGAGCCCAATGGTATCGTTGCTATCACCCATCGCCCCCACTCCACCCCGCCCCTCCCCCCCGCCTTGATAGAGATCAGCAAACTCAGCGGATGTTGATCGTGGAATTTTCCTTTTATATACATCTTACTTCTACACTGTAGACAGTAACTGGGCTATCGGGAGACCAATATCTCCAATTTTCACCCCGTCTCAAGGCGCTTCACGGGAGCGTTATCAAACAAAATGTGACACCGAGCTGCTAAATGAGATATTAGGTCAGGTGACCAACAGTTGGTCAAAGCTGTAGGTTTTAACAGACAGATTCTCATGGATTCAATTGTCAAAGAAAAACTAGATCCGAGATACTTTAATACCGATATGAAGAGAGATTGTCCCCTCACCGTTACACTCCCCTCACCGTTACCCGCAGAGAATTCAGCACAAGCAAGCAACCGCTCTGAATGCTTTCCAATGTCGAGGGCTCCACGCCAAATTATGAGTTGCTTTCATCCACTGAGATACCGGAGTTCGGACACCGCCTGGTTCAGTCGCACTCTCCCGCTTACAGTTGCCCACTCAGACCGGGAATTGGTATAAAATTGTTTCACGACTCACCAAACAGCAGTAAAAAGCCGGTTGTATCCATTTTCGAAGAAGTGCTCCTTTGAGGCATGAGAGCTGCAAGGAACGGTGACTGAATCACTTGCTCCAACTCACAGAAGGACAAACCCGGAAGGGTTGAGAGACTTGAGAGCGGATATGGAGGATGGGTGGGAATGAGTTGGTCCCCACAATTAAAGCAACAACACAGAGTTTTGTGCAACCTGAAATAAGATGTGGTTTGGAACATTGCAATGATCTAATATGGCGGCCTTTGACTATTAGACGGTGATCATAGGATGAAGGGGTTAGAATGGACCATGTACCCAGAAAACAGCGGAAATCATTTGTGTTCAGTTAGAACGATTGCTCCCATCATGGTCAGGATCTCCATTGCTGGGAAGGGACTGTGTCCCACTTCAGGCACTCGGTGTCAGCATCAAGCACCCAAAATTCAGGCGCAGGAAAATGTAACAACAAAGTGCCTCAACCCAAACCTCAGAAGAGCTACTGTATCGATCATTGCTTTTCTATTTCCCAAAACAGCCCTCTCGTGGGCTTGTTTCGTGAAGTGTTTTCCTTATTACATTACAGACGATTAAAAATAAAACTGGAACATCCAAACCCGGTAGCAATTTAGTTCCACGGATGTCTGGTATAATGAATGTAGAAAGATATGTTCAATGTGACTCTGATATTGAGTTGGTTTACTCTCTCATATCGCCCTGGTAACGACTGTGAGAATGAAAATACCACCTCCAGCTTTCTCCAACCGCCAATTTCAAACCGTTTCTCGATAATAGAACCAAAACACAGCGCTCCGCACAAACCCTTACAGACTCGGGCTTCATATTCAAGGATTCCCAGAAGCCCGGAGCTTTTAAATAAACCCCGTTACAATTAACATTCAGTAATATTTCTGCCTAAATACAGTCCCTTCGATAACAAGTCAACCCGCCTCCTTCCATTGCAGTCCCAGACCCGATTCTATCTCCCCACACATCCCCTCGCAGAAGGGTTCAGCAGTTTACAAACACCTTATTCCAGCTGATATGGTGAATCTCGTGTGTTGGTGTTTGAGTTGTGGCGCAGAATTTCTCCGCCAGTGTTACCGTCTCACAGAGACTCTCGCCCTGAATCTGTTAAAAAAAATGAGCATGAACTGGGACTGGAGCCGAACACATCCCCAGTTACAGTGAGGCCCGGCCCGGACATCTCATTCTCTCTATTTTATATCAGACGGTCTCCCACCTTCATGTTCAGCACTAGAGAGAGACAAACACACACTGTCAGTCTTACACTTCCAATCAGTGTGTCTATATTACGCTTGCCAGCAGTATCCAACATACGTAGACAGCACCAGAGAGAGAGAGAACGACAGACATAAACAGTATTTGTTCCAGACTGATCTGTAAAGTTGCGTTTTATCCAGAAAGATCCCGTTGGAGAGACAAAAGATGCGGTCTCATCTCTCACTGTTATTGTACCAGAGACAGGCACGCATTTAATCCCAAACTCAGGGACAGTGCAGAGAGTGACAAAAACAATTGGCGACATTGAACCCTCTTTTGCCTGTTCTACCATCTGCAGTTATGCAGCTCAGGGCCTTTTGGTATAACTCTCATTGACCGAGAGTTTCACTCCGGTTAAGTTAATCTGTGACTTTTACTGTCAGATATGAATGCTATACGGTCCCAACAAACACACCGACTCACTCTTTCCTCGTATGTTTCTCCAGGATTGGTTTGAGAAATCATCGCATCTGTTTTATCAGTAAAGGGGCCAAGAATGAACAGAATCCATAGGTTCATTTCAGAACCGCTCACTTTATCTCTGAAAGACTCTTTACCATCAGAAGATTCTGAGAGAAACAGCAGGGATGGAAACATCTAGTTCAATAGTTAGAGATTGTAAAGTCAGTCTGGATTCCAGCGTTAGGCACTGGTGGAATCCCATCTGTTTTCCATTCTGGTGCCTGTTCCTGCACTGCCTGTGGACCCCATTCCCTCTGACCTTTCCCCCAGACCCACTTCCTTTGCTCAGACTCGGAAAAATTCCAATTGGGGAAAGTTTCCATCGATTTTTGTATTGGGAATTAAACCAGATATCTGCGCATGCGTGACTCAGCCCCGCCCGCAGCGCTGGTCGTTGGTGAGCAGAAGAGCGCATGCGCGCTCCCCTCCCCCAGCTCGGTCTGTGGGCGCCATTCCCTCAGTGAGCGGAAGAAGATGGTTTAAAACAGCCGGGAATGGAGAGATCACGGCCCCCGGGGGAAGGGAGCAAAGAGCAGCCTCGTTACAGCAGCTCATCGCTTCGGGACCGTGTCCGCAGATGGGCTCAGAGATCGGCATTGAGTCCGGGGGAAGGTCAGGGGGAGTCCGGGGGCTGTTTGTAAGAGGCGGAGTGGATCAGGAACTGGTCCTGGAACATGGAGTGAGCGGGGGAAGTGAGAGGTCATTCTCGGGCTGTGTGTGTCCAGGGTGTGTCCAGGGTAAGGGAGACAGAATGGGAAGAACCTGCTATTTAAAATCATTGCTGCTTTCTCTCCCCAAACCAGCAGTGAATGTTCCTGGTTTAGTTCCAGTCTCACCCTGTTTATTGTTATTGGACAGTGAAGAGTGGAAACAGAGCCGGACAGTCAGGATGTGGGGAGTTATACAAAGAGCATCTATTGCAGGCACCAGGTGAGAAGTGTGAAGGACACATTTTAAATAGCTTCTGTTTGCTTTCAGTTGAACGGTTAGTCCCATGGGAGAGGGGATTAGAAACCTGACCTGGACAAAGGTCCCTGCCGCATCGGGTAGTCCCACTCATGGATCAGTGCAGGAGTTGAGTTGTGTCTCGAGGTCACGAAATTGTTTTAAAATCGCCCAACACACCTGGTGTGCAGAAGCTGAGTGCTGCAGTACTGCAGTGGAGTCAGACACTGACACCGTTTGTATCACTGGTTTTCATTTGTGGATATTCAAAATAATTATTAACATGGATATTGAACTGATCACTTCTGTATTTTCTACCTCACCTGTTCTTGAGTTACAAGATATATGTTTCTTTCTACAGGCAAACCCTTGAAGGAGCCAGAATGAAAGTGAAGTTTCCTCCATCCGAGGCAAAGGAACATTGCAGCCAGCTCCTTCTCACGCACAGTAAGTACATTATCACTCACAGAGCACAGAGATACAGACAGATCATCAGTTCCACAGTCTCAGACAGCAGAAGTATTCAGTCCCACACTGATCCCAAGTTCCAGAGACACATTTTCAATCCAACAGTCAAACAGAGCAGGTGAGGCAGACGCTGTTCCATTTCCCCCTCACTCAGTCCCGCTGACAGGGAGATACAAAAATCCCAGTCCAAAGTCATGCTTTCAGATTGTCAATTTCAATAAAGGACAACTTTAGCCATGAATTAAATCCCAGATACCCCAAGATTCCGATTGTATGCGAGCCCAAAACTCTCTCACACACACACGTGAGTTTAATACATGAAGTATCCATTCGAATTGTGCACCATTCGAATACAAATTGCAAGTCCAAAACTCATGTACAGTATCAGATTGAGAAATGCTGTGACAGTGTAACCTGAGAAACACATTAGATACCAGTTTATAATAAACTCATAGTATGAGATTTAAAGATAAAGTATCAATTCTGTGAGCACACATTACACACGAGTCCAAAAATCTTATAATAAAACTTAAAGATGCAGTATCAATTCCTTCAGTGCAGACTGATCTACACATTATATACCAATTCAAAAATGTCACCATATCAGGTTGAAAGATATATTATCATTCACAACAATACTGACAGAGATACAGATTTAATAGTAGTCCAAAATCATACAAATTATCTGATTAAAACCTCCAGCATCAAATCCTAAAGTGTATCCATATTTACCAATTAAATAATGAGAAAAACTACTTTAGCATTAAGATATTAAAGCTACAGTATTGAATACCATAATGTAATCTGAGAGAATAATGATGGACAGATACAGAATGAATCTCACACTCAGATACAGTACAGAGACACACAAACACAGAATGAATCTCACACTCACATACCGTACCAGAGACTGACAGATGCAGAAGGAATCCCAAGCACACATACAGTACGAGAGGTTGCCAGACACAGAGTGAATCCCACACTCAATTATGGAACCAGAGATGACAGAAACAGAATGAATCCCAAACGGGCTGACAGTACCAAGGACTGACAGATACTGAGTTCATCCCACACTCACACACAATACCAAGGACTGACAGATATGAGTTCATCCCATACTCTCATAAAGCACCAGAGACTGGCAGATGCAGAAAGAATCCAACACTCACATACAGTACCAGAGACTGACCAATACAGAATGAATCCCTCACTCACAACCAGTACTAGATGCTGACAGATACAGAATGAATCCCACAGTCACAAAGAGAATCAGGAACTGACAGTCACAGAATGAGTCTTACATACCAGTTCAAAGATATCATCGTGTCAGATTGAAAGATATAGTATAAATTCCATTAGTGCAGACTGAGCTACATATTAGATATATTAGTAAATACTCATAGAGTATTATACTGAAATAAACATTATCAATACCATTGGTTCAGACTGAGCTACACATTACATACGAGTCCAAAAACCTCATAAATGATCAGACTGGAAGATACAGTATCAATTCTATTAGCACTGCCTGACCTGTACATTACATACCAGACTGAAAATCCCATACAATATTAGACTGAAAGATACATTATCAATTCCATCAGTGCAGACTGAGCCACACATAATATAGCAGTCCAAGAATCTCATACCCGATCAGACTCAAAGATACAATATCAATTCCATAGCACGTACTGAGCTCCATGTTACTCACCAGTCCAAAAATCACAGAGAATATCAGATCGAAACATTCAGTATCACTTCCATTATTGAAGACTGAGCTACACATCTCATTCCAGTCCAAAAATCTCATACAGTGTCAGACTGATAGATACAGTATTAATTCCTTTAGTGCAGGCTGAGCTACATATTACATACCAGTGCATAAATCTCATACAATAACAGATTGAGATACAGAATTAATCCCATTATTGCAGACTGAGCTAAACATTACATACCAATCCAATAATTTCACTGTGAACAGATTGAAAGGTACATAATCTCTTAACTCTATTGTGAATGATAAAAATGTAATACTACTCCAAAGCTCACACATATTTGATTAAAGAAAATCGAAAAGTGTATCTATATTTACAAATCAAACACGAGATGAAGAACTGTATATAAATTAAAGTATTAAAGATACAGTTTCAAATTCGATACTGTAAACTGAAATAAGAATACAGAATGAATTCAGACTTGCACATTGTCTCAGAGACTGAATTACAGAATGAATCCCACACTCAGATAATGTAGCAGAGAATGGCAGATCCAGAATGAATCCTACACTCACACACGGTACCAGAGACTGAAAGATAATGAATCCCACACTCACACACAGGAGCAGAGACTGACAGATACGGAATGAATCCCACACTCACTCACAGTACCTGAGACTGACAGATACGGATTGATTCCCACACTCACACACAGGAGCAGAGACTGACAGATACAGAATGAATCCCACACTCACACACAGTGCCTGATACCTGCAGATACAGAATGAATCCCACACTCACACACAGAGCAGAGACTGACAGATACAGAATGAATCCCACACTCAAACACAGAGCAGAGACTGACAGATACAGAATGAATCCCACACTCACACACAGTACCAGAGACTGACAGACACAGAATGAATCCCACACTCACACACAGTACCAGAGACTGACAGATACAGAATGAATCCCACACACACACAGTAACAGAGACTGACAGATACAGAATGAATCCCACACTCACAGACTGTACTGGAGACTACAGATACAGTATGAATGTCACAGTCACATTACTACAGACTGAGTTACACTTTACAGACCAGTCCAAAGATCTCATTGTGGCAGATTGAAAGATACAGTATCAATTCTATTGGTGCAGACTGAGCTACATATTAGATATATTGGTAAATACTCGTGTGATACTGAAATAAACATTATCAATACCATTGGTACAGACTGAGCTATACATTACATACGAGTCCAAAATTCACAAATGACCAGACTGGAAGATATAATTTAAATTCTATTAGCACCGCCTGAGCTCAACATTATATATCAGTCCAACAATCTCATACAATTTTAGACTGAAAGATACAGAATCGATTCAATTAGTGCAGACTGAGCCACACATTATATAGCAGTCCAAGAATCTCATCCCGTATCAGACTCAAAGATACAATATCAATTCCATTAACACAGACTGATCTGTATGTTACTCATCAGTTCAAAAATTTCACACAGTATCAGACTGATAGATACAGTATCAATTCCTTTAGTGCAGGATGAGCTACATATTACATACCAGTCCAAAAATCACCTACAGTGTTAGACTCAGATACAGAATTATTGCAGATTGAAATACACATTGCATACCAGTCCAGTAATTTCACTGTGAACAGATTGAAAGGTACATTATCATTCACAATCGAGTTCAGAGATTAAGATGTAATACTACTCCAAAACTCACACACGTCGTTTGATTAAGGAAAATCGAAAATGTATCCACATTAACAAACTAAATGCTCGATGAAGAACTGTATATAATTTAAAGTGTTAAAGATACAGTATCAAATACGATACTGCAAATTGAAATAAGAATACAGAATGAATCCAGACTTGCACATTGTCTCAGAGACTGAATTACAGAATGAATCCCAAACTGAGATAAAGTAGCAGGGAATGGCAGATACAGAATGTATCCCACAACAGACAGTACCAGAGACTGACAGATACAGAATGAATGCATCAATTATATATAGTACCTGGAGACTGACAGATGCAGAATATACCCCATGCTCACACTCAGTAACAATGACTGACAGATACAGAATAAATCCCACTCTCATATACAGTACCAGAGACTGAAATATACAGAATAAATCCCACTCTCATATACAGTACCAGAGACTGACCTCTATTGGCGGTAATCGACAACTGTAATGAGGGAACAAATTCACATGATCTGTCATGGTTGCAGAAACAGGACAATGTGCAATGTGAGGAAAGTTTCTGTCTGTAACTTTTACTCTCGTATTTTTGCACTTTTTGACGGTGAAAAATGAAGACAATTGATTCATAATAAAGTTTTTGTTTCACTCATTCGATAGTTGTGAATTTGCCCCATTATATTTCACTGTACATTGCACAGTGTTTGTCTCTGATTTCTCAGGATGATTTACATTGCTCCTCTACCCCATTTAGAATCTTATTTTCCAAGCAGTATGTGGCCTCCTTATTCCCCCCAGCGAAATGCCCCACCTCACACCTTTCTATATTGAAATTCAATGGCCATTGACAGGGCCGTTCTGCAAGTTTATTTTGTCCCAGTCTTCCTCAGTATAATTGTAAACAATTTTACAACACCAAGTTATAGTCCAGCAATTTTATTTTAAATTCACAAGCTTTCGGAGATTTTCTCCTTCCTCAGGCAAATGTTCCTCAGTATAGACAGTATCCCCTCAATCAATTACAGAATGAGTGTTTGAATGACAGACAGAGCATGAAGTGCGGGAGGGGAGGAGACTGGCTCAGAATGACGGACAAGTGGACGTGTAACTTCAAGCTCCGCCTCCAGGAATTAGTCACCGTCCTTTATAAAATTTTCACCAGCATCAAATCAAATGCGAAATATAAATTCAGACACAATCCTTACAGACTCCGGCTTAATATTCAAGGATTGCTCGAAAAAAAAGGCGGAAAATACAATTTAAATTCAATAATTGAGGCACACTACAGTTCCAATACAATCACTATCATAACAGAATCAATCAGTGCCGCTCCGGGACCGTTGGAAGAGGGAGTTTTAGTTTTCAGATTTGTACCTGACAGAAGGCGACCAAAAGTTCAATAAACTTGAATCGGTGTGGAAGGCACCCGATACCTTTCCGTGCTTGGGTCAGTATGGGACTGGATAGATTCAGGCACCGGGATGGATGGAGAATTATCCTGTGTGGGGACTGGATTCAAGGACTTGGATGGACAGAGACTTGTCCTTGGCCACTGTGAAGCGGAATCATAAAACGTCGCAACCTCAGCGTCTAATTTGACCCTGAGATAAGCATCTGACCCCATTTCCGCTCCACCACCAAGACCGCCAACTTCCACCTCCGAAACTTCGCGCGTTTACCCCCCTGCCTCAGCTGTTCTGGTGCTGAAACCCTCATCCACGCCCTTGTTGCCTCCAGACTTGCCTATTCCAATGCTCTCCTGGTCAGCCTCCTATTTTACGCCCTCTGCAAACTTCAACTCCTCCAAAACTCCATTCCCCCATCCCAACTCCCAACAAGACCCGTTCACCGATCACCCATGTGCTCGGTGACTTACATTGGCTCTCACTAGTTTAACCGCTGTAGCGATGTAATATATTAACGTAGAACGGGGATAACTGTAATCAATAGGTCAGTCTCTCCAGACAGTAACCAGCCCATTCATAGATACAGTGGGTGGCTCTGAAAAGAGCCTTTGGGTTATCAGATTAAATCTTGGCCGCTTTACTTGCTCTTGGAGCTCACAGTGCTGGTTTTCTTCGGCAGCAGCACGGCCTGGATATTAGGCAGCACCCCGCCCTGGGCGATGGTCACCCGTCCCAGCAGCTTGTTGAGCTCCTCGTCGTTGCGGATGGCCAGCTGCAGGTGTCTGGGGATGATGCGGGTCTTCTTGTTGTCCCGGGCCGCGTTGCCGGCCAGCTCGAGGATTTCAGCCGTCAGATACTCGAGCACAGCAGCCAGATAGACCGGGGCTCCGGCACCCACACGTTCAGCGTAGTTCCCCTTTCGTAGGTGCCTGTGAACACGGCCCACAGGGAACTGCAGTCCGGCCCGGGATGAGCGAGACTTGGCCTTGGCCCGAGCTTTACCGCCAGTTTTTCCTCTTCCAGACATTTCCACAATCTCACAAACACTTTCACAAAGAATGAAGAATGATTTCCGTATTTACCCTTCTTGTAGACTGAAAGGTCATCTGATTGGTTGTTCTTTAATACACCTCATTTGCCAATTTCATTAACCAATCAGATAGCTGGGAATCAGAAGAGGGCGGGATTTTCCGGCCTCAACGGTCAGACAAGGAATTTGATCAATTTCAAAAAGCCCGCCAATTTCAGTGTAGTAAAGGACCGGATTTCGATCAATGTTCTCCCTGAGCACAAGATTTTAAACCCGTTCTTTTTATCTTGTCTTATTCAGCGCTCCCCGTCACCAATCGCTGGCGCCGTTTTAAAATCTGCTTTAAATTATCGCTAATTTTTCATCGCTTTCAAACTGTACCGTTCGGGACGAAATCTCCATTCACAGCATTCCGTGAAGGGACACGTTTCAATTTAGTCTTTATAAAAGTGACACGTTATAGATTGGTCCCTTCTCACAGGGCCGGGAGTGTTTCTGTGAAAAGAGGGACCCGGACGGAGTTCTCATTCTGCCCCGACTCCGCTGTGTTTCTGCAAGGGGTGGGTTTGCTTTTAATGTGGGGAGACTGAATTCATACAGATCATGGAAATGCTAAGGGGTCATTCAGGGTGTGTTCGTCGCCGGAATAGTAACGCTGTAAGAACAAAGCTAATGGGAAGGAGCGGATCAGAAACTCGTGTTCAGTTTATGGGTCAGAAATTTCAACGGCGTAGAGTATCAGTTTTCGATTGGAATAATATCGCGGTGTTAAAAACATACTATGTAAATATATCGGAAATGCAGCTCCTTCAGAGAGGTTGTGGGTGGCTCTTAAAAGAGCCGTTGTTTTTTTTTCAGTACATTGTGGAGTTTTACTTGGAGCTGGTGTACTTGGTCACCGCCTTTGTCCCTTCCGACACGGCGTGCTTGGCCAGTTCCCCGGGCAGCAGCAGGCGCACGGCGGTCTGGATCTCCCGGGAGCTGATGGTGTGCCGTTTATTATAATGGGCCAGGCGGGAAGCCTCACCCGCGATGCGCTCGAAAATATCGTTCACAAAGGAGTTCATGATGCTCATGGCCTTGGAGGAGATGCCGGTGTCGGGGTGAACCTGCTTCATCACTTTGTAGACGTAGATGGAGTAACTCTCCTTCCTCGACTTTCTCCGCTTCTTGCCGCCCTTGGCTGGTGCTTTACTCAAGGTTTTCTTGGCGCCCTTCTTGGGAGCTGCTTTCTTGTCCTCAGGCATTTTCAAACTCAATTTCAGACCCAGAAATGACCCAAATCCGCTCCGAGCTCGGATTAAATAGGCAGCCCCACAGCCCTATGGTAATGAGGGATGGGGGAAGGCAATGATTGTGATTGGTTCATTGGGAGTGAGGTCACAATAATTATTAACTGTAACTCTCTGAATGGATATCTGAAGAAACCAATCAGATTTAGTACCTGCCACCAATCACAAACACGCTCACACTGCACATTGTCCGGTTTCAGCAATTTGTTCCGAACTGTTGCAGTTCTGCTTCCGGCCAGTAGATGTCCCCAAACCCCGGGTCATTGAAGTTTACAGATGAGAGAGGGACAGAAGATAAACTCATTCTTCACATTATATTGCACGGGTGGGATTTAGAAAAACTGGGAATGGAGACGAGCTGCAAGTACATTTTGTTAGATCAAACATTAGTTTTAATGCTGTGTTAAATTCTTGTAATTAATTTAGCGGTTGTTGTCTATACTGAGGAAGACTGCGACAAAATACAAGAAGACTTGAATAAGCTTGCCGAAAGGCCGTGTAAATGGAGTTTGAATTTCCTTATCAAAAGTTTTGAGGTGGTGCATTTTGCTCTGGGGAATAAGGAGGCCAAGCACTGCTTTGAAAATAAGAGCCTAAACGGGGTAGAAGAGCAAAGGGATTTAGGGGTACAGATTGACAAATCATTAAAAGTAGCAACACAGGTTGATGAGGCCACAGAAAGCAAACACAACACTGGGGTTTATTTCTAGAGGAATGGAATTGAAAAGCAGATAAGTTATGTTGAACTGTAATTTAAACTGTCAAACCTTGTGCCAAACTGTTAAACCTTCCCTTTCTGAAATCCGTGCTGACTATTCTTTATTATATTTTCGGTTTTCAGATGTTTTTCTATTGCTTCATTGAGTAAAGAATTCCATGATCATTCCTACCACCGACCTCCAGTTAACTGGTCTATAGTTCCCTGGACTTGTTCTATCTCCTGTTTTAAAATATAAGAATCACATTAACTGTCATCCTGTCCTCTGGCACTATTCCTTTTTGTGATGATTTTTTCTATATATGTAACAGTGCCTCTGCTGTCCCTTTCCTTGCTTCATTTAATATGTGCAGATGCAATTCATCTGGACCAGGAGTTTAACCACCCTTTCTAACTTAAATGTCTTGATATCTTTATTGACCTCTTCCTCTAATATCATGTTCACCCTGTTAATCTCCCGGGTAAATACTGAGGAAAAGTAATAATTCAATATTTCTGGCATTTCACTGACGTTACCACTGAGTTTATTTTGTGCATCCCTTTGTGGCACTGAAGCTGTTCTGATTTTCTTGTTTTATTTATGCATCTGTAGAATAATTTACGATTTCTTTTGATATTCCTTGATAAATTAATTTCGTAGTTCCTCTTTGCTTCCGCAATTGTTCTTGTGAAATCTTCCTGACCGTTTCCTGTTCTCTTTTGTCATCCTCTTATTTAATATTTATAAATGAGAAATTCCACCAGCTTGTTGTGTCTGTTCAGGGGCTGGTGTTTGGGAACTATTTATTGTCTATGATTAAAGTGCCAGAAACTCAAAACCCAAACTCCACAGAAACACTCTATTTCTCCCTCCTAGTGAACTAAGGCGCTATAATGGTGAGTATAGCTGCCTTCCAAACAGTTAATTCCAACAAGTTTGAATCCCAGTTCGCTTAATTCAGAAACACCAAGACTGGTACCGAATTTGATGCTGTTCAGAGCGATAGTGTTTCCAAAACACAAAGGGTCGAATTTACATTTGAAAAAATACTTTTAAAGCTCATTTATATCCCCCATAATGTTAAATTTATCTCTGTCCCTTTGTATTTTTATTTCCCCTGATCTGTACTGTGGATATTGGACACAATTGTCCGGATTCAGTGAAATTAATTGATTTTCTGAAGTTTTTCCCTCTGCTGATTCCCGTTCCTTATTTAAATTATGTCGGATTAACCTTTCTGATCTATAGAAGGGTCATAGTCCTGAACCGTTAACCCGAGCTTCCCTTCTCCACAGATGCTGCCGGACCTGCTGAGTCTTTCCAGCATTTTTGGTATTTTTTTCTCTCTATTTTATCCCTTTCACCTTTGACGGTCGCCATTAAAACTTCCAGCTTTATGCTCAGTTTTTATTCGTGTTTCAGTTCGGTTTATTTGAATTAATCTAAATCGTGTCCTGAGAAATCAGACAGAAATATTGCGCAATGTCGAGTGAAATATAATGGGGCAAATTCACAACTATCGAATGAGTAAAACAAAAACTTTATTCTGAATCAATTGTCTTAATATTTCACTGTCAAAATATCAAAAAATACGATACTGGAAGTTACAGAGAGAAACTATTTCCTCACACTGCACATTGTCCTGAATCTGGAACAACGACAGACAATGTGAATTTGTTCCACTCTGTTACAGTTCTCCCTTCCGGCCAGTAGATGTCAGACTGTATATTCATTCTGTATCTGTCAGTCTCCAGTACTGTCTGTGAGTGGGAGATAAATTCTCTCTCTGTCAGACTCTGGTACTGTGTGTGAGTGTGGGATTCATTCTGTATCTGTCAGTCTCTGGTACTGTGTGTGAGTGTGGGATTCATTCTGTGTCTGTCAATCTCTGGCACTGTGTGTGAGTGTGGGATTCATTCTGTATCTGTCAGACTCTGGTACTGTATGTGAGTGTGGGATTCATTCTGAATCTGTCAGTCTCTGGTACTGTGTGTGAGTGTGGGATTCATTCTGTGTCTATCAATCTCTGGCACTGTGTGTGAGTGTGGGATTCATTCTGTATCTGTCAGACTCTGATACAGTGTGTGAGTGTGGGATTCATTCTGAATCTGTCAGTCTCTGGTACTGTGTGTGAGTGTGGGATTCACTCTGTGTCTGTCAGTTTGTGGTACTGTGTATGAGTGTGGGATTCATTCTGTATCTGTCAGTCTCTGGTACAGTGTGTGAGTGTGGGATTCATTCTGTATCTGTCAGACTCTGGTACTGTGTGTGAGTGTGGGATTCATTCTGTGTCTATCAATCTCTGGCACTGTGTGTGAGTGTGGGATTCATTCTGTATCTGTCAGACTCTGATAGAGTGTGTGAGTGTGGGATTCATTCTGTATCTGTCAGACTCTGATACTGTGTGTGAGTGTGGGATTCATTCTGAATCTGTCAGACTCTGGTGCTGCCTGTGAGTGTGGGATTCATTCTGTGACAGTCAGTCTCTGGTATTATATCTCAGTGTAGGATTTATTCTGTAACTCAGTTTCTGGGACAAAGTGCAAGTCTGGATTCGTTCTGTATTCTTATTTCAGGTTACAGTATGTTGCTTGAAACTGTATCTTTAATACATGAATGTATGCATAGTCCTTTGTCTAGTGTTAATTTGTAATTATGGATACACTTTAGAACTTTGTTTTAATCATGCAATGTTTGTGAGTTTTGATGTAGGATTACATCTTAATTTCTGTGAAGACTATTTTAAATGAGAATGTACATTTCAATATCTTACTGTGAAATTATTGGACTGGTATTTATTGTGTAGCTCAGTCTGGGCTGGTGGAATTGATACTTTATCTTTCAAGCTGACACTGTGTGATTTTTGGACTGGTATGTAATGTGTAGTTCAGTCTGCATTAATGGGAATGAGACTGTATCTTTCAGTCTGACACTGTGTGCTATATTTGGACTTGTGTGTAAGGAATAACTCAGTCTGCAATAATGGAATTGATGCCGTACCTTTCAGCATGAGCTTGACCTGATTATTGGACTGGTTTGCAATGTGTAGCTTAGTCAACACTAATAGGATTGATACTGTATCTTTCAGTCTGACACTGTGTGCTATATTTGGACTTGTGTGTAAGGAATAACTCAGTCTGCAATACTGGAATTGATGCCGTACCTTTCAGCATGAGCTTGACCTGATTGTTGGACTGGTTTGCAATGTGTAGCTGAGTCAACACTAATAGGATTGATACTGTATCTTTCAGTATGATACTGTATTCGAATTTTGGACCATATATAATGTGTAGCTCAATCTGCACTAATGGAATTGATACTGTATCTTTCAATCTGACACTGAGATTGTTGGGCTCATATCTGTTGTGTAGCTCAGTCTGCACTAATGGAATTCATACTGCATCTTTCAGCATGACACTGAATGTGATTTCTGGACTGATATCTAATGTGTAACTCAATCTGCACTAATGGGATTGATACTATATCTTTCAGTCTGATACTGTGTGAGATTTGTATACTGGTATGTAATGTGTGGGTCAGTCTGTACTAATCAAATCAAAATTGTACCTTTCAATCTGACACTGAGATTTTTAGACTGGTATTTGATGTGCAGCTCAGTCTGCATTAATGGAATTGATACTGTATCTTTCAATCTAATACTGTATGAGAATTTTGGACTGGTATCTAACGTGTACCTCAGTCTGCAGTAAAGGAATTGAAACTGTACATTTCATTCTGACACTATGAGATATTTGGACATATATGTGAGTCAAATATGGGTCACATCTGAACTGATATCTAATTTGCATCTCAGGGTACAATATTGGCATGAATACTGCATCTTTAAGCTCATAATGTGTGAGTTGTGGGCTGGTATTTAATTTGATTCTTGGAGTACACTATTGTAATTCATGCTGTACCTATCAATCAGTACCATGTGTCAGTTCTATCTGGTATGTAATTTGTAGCTAATTCTGAACTAATGTGAGATTAACACAGTTCGTTTCAATCTGATAGTGGGTGTGATTTTGGACTGGGAATTATTTATCTGCCAGTCAGTAGTACTGAGTTGTTGTGAAATGGAAATTCCGTCTGTCTCTCCTGCTCTGTTTTGACTGTTGGATTGGGATCAGTGTGGGACTGACTATTTCTGCTGTCTGAGACTGTGGGACTGATGACCTGTCTGTGTCTCTGTGCTCTGTGTGTGATAATATACATACTGTGTGTGAGAAGGAGCTGGCTGCACTGACTGCTCCTTGTGCCTCGGGAGGAGTAAACATCACACTGATTCTGGGTCCTTCAAGTATTTGCCTGTAGGAAGATAAATTATATCTTGTAATTCAAAAAAAGATGAAGTAGAAAATACATAGGTGATTAATTGAATCTCTCTGTTAATAATCATTGTAATAACAAAAAATGAAAACCAGGGATTCAAACAGTGTCAGTGGCTGACTCCACTGCAGTGCTGCAGCACTCAGCTTCTGCACACCAGGCTGTTTTACAACAGTTTAGTGACATCCAGACACAACCCAACCCCTGCACTGATCCATGAATGGGGCTACACGATGGACCTTTGTACAGGTCAGGGTTCTAATCCCCTCTCCCTTGGGACTAACCATTCAACTGATACATATCAGCCGCTGTTTAAAATGTGTCCTTCACACTCCTCACCTGAAGCCTGCAATAGATGCTCTTTGTATAACTTCCCATATCCTTACTGTCCGGCTCTATTTACTGCTCAATAACAAACACTAAAGGTTAATGAGCAGCTATAAAAATTTAGACTTAATTCCTGCTACCAATCACAAACACGCTCACACTGCACATTGTCCGGTTTCAGCAATTTGTTCCGAACTGTTGCAGTTCTGCTTCCGGCCAGTAGATGCCCCCAAACCCCGGGTCATTGAAGTTTACAGATGAGAGAGGGACAGAAGATAAACTCATTCTTCACATTATATTGCACGGGTGGGATTTAGAAAAACTCGGAATGGAGACGAGCTGCAAGTACATTTTGTTAGACCAAACATTAGTTGTAATGCTGTGTTAAATTCTTGTAATTGATTGAGGAAATATAGTCGATACTGAGGAAGACTGGGATAAAATAAACTTGCAGAACGGCCGTGTCAATGGCCATTGAATTTCAATATAGAAAGGTGTGAGGTGGGGCATTTCGCTAAGGGGAATAAGGAGGCCACACACTGCTTGCAAAATAAGAGTCTAAATGGGGTAGAGGAGCAATGTAAATCATCCTGAGAAATCAGAGAGAAATACTGCGCAATGTACAGTGAAATATAATGGGGCAAATTCACAACTATGGAATGAGTGAAACAAAAACTTTATTATGAATCAATTGTCGTCATTTTTCATCGTCAAAAAGTGCAAAAATACGAGAGTAAACGTTACAGACAGAAACTTCCCTCACATTGCACATTGTCCTGTTTCTGTCACCATGACAGATAATGTGAATTTGTTCCCTCATTGCAGTTGCCGCTTACCGCCAGTAGAGGTCAGTCTCTGGTACTGTATATGAGAGTGGGATTTATTCTGTATCTGTATCTCTGGTACTGTGTACGAGAGTGGGGTTTATTCTGTATCTGTATCTCTGGTACTGTGTACGAGAGTGGGGTTTATTCTGTATCTGTATCTCTGGTACTGTGTACGAGAGTGGGGTTTATTCTGTATCTGTCAGTCTCCAGGTACTATGTATTAGTGTTGCGTTTATTCTGTACCTGTCAGTCTCTGCTACTGTCTGTGTGTGGCGGATACATTCTGTATCTGCCATTCTCTGCTACTTTATCTCAGTGTGGGATTTGTTCTGTCATTCAGTCTCTGAGACAATGTGCAAGTCTGGATTCATTCTGTATTCTTATTTCAGTTTACAATATTGCATTGAAACTGTATCTTTAAAACTTTAAAGTATATACAGTTCTTCATCGAGCATTTAATTTGTAAATATGGATACACTTTTTGATTTTCTTTAAACAAACGACGTGTGTGAGTTTTGGAGTAGTATTACATCTTAATCTCTGAACTCTATTGTGAACGATAATATACCTTTCAATCTGTTCACGATGAAATTACTGGACTAGTATATAATGTATAGTTCAGTCTGCAATAATGGGATTAATTCTGTATCTGAGTCTAACACTGTATGAGATTTTTGGACTGGTATGTAATATGTAGCTCATCCTGCATGAAATGAATTGATACTGTATCTATCAGTCTGATACTGTATTAAATTTTTGGACTGGAATGCAATGTATAGCTCAGTCTGCACTAATGGAATTGATACTGAATCTTTCAATGTGATACTGTATGAGATTTTTGGACTGGTGAGTAACATACAGATCAGTCTGTGCTAATGGAATTGATATTGTATCTTTGAGTCTGATAGGGTATGAGATTCTTGGACTGCTATATAATGTGTGGCTCAGTCTGCACTAATTGAATTGATTCTGTATCTTTCAGTCTAATATTGTATGAGATTGTTGGACTGATATATAATGTTGAGCTCAGGCGGTGTGAATAGAATTAAATTATATCTTCCAGTCTGATCATTTGTGATTTTTGGACTTGTATGTAATGTGTAGCTCAGTCTGTACCAATGGTATTGAGAATGTTTATTTCAGTATAACATGAGTATTTACCAATATATTGAATATGTAGCTCAGTCTGCACCAACAGAATTTATGCTGTATCTTTCAATCTGCCACTATGAGATCTTTGGACTGGTCTATATTGTGTAAATCAGTCTGCAGTAATGTGACTATGACATTCATTCTGTATCTGTAGTCTCCAGTACAGTCTGTGAGTGTGGGATTCATTCTGTGTCTGTCAGTCACTGGTACTGTGAGTGTGGGATTCATTCTGTGTCTGCAGGTCTCTGGTACTGTGTGTGAGTGTGGGATTCATTCTGTGTCTGTCAGTCTCTGTACTGTGTGTGAGTGTGGGATTCATTCTGTGTCTGTCAGTCTCTGTACTGTGTGTGAGTGTAGGATTCATTCTGTATCTGCAGGTCTCTGGTACAGTGTGTGAGTGTGGGATTCATTCTGTGTCTGTCAGTCTCTGTACTGTGTGTGAGTGTGGGATTCATTCTGTATCTGCAGGTCTCTGGTACAGTGTGTGAGTGTGGGATTCATTCTGGATCTGTCCATCTCTGGTGCTGTGTGTGAGTGTGGGATTCATTCTGTAATTCAGTCTCTGAGACAATGTGCAAGTCTGAATTCATTCTGTATTCTTATTTCAGTTTACAGTATTGGATTTGAAACTGTATCTTTAATACTTTAAATTATATACAGTTCTTCATCTCATGTTTAATTTGTAAATATGGATACACTTCTCGATTTTCTTTAATCAAACATGTGTGAGTTTTGGAGTAGTATTACATCTTTATCATTCACGATAGAGTTCAGAGATTATGCACCTTTCAATCTGTTCACAGTGAAATTATTGGATTGGTATGTAATGTTTAGCTCAGTCTTCAATAATGGGATTAATTCTGTATCTCAACCTAATATTGTATGAGATTTTTGGACTGGTATGTAATATGTAGCTCAGCCTGTACTAAAGGAATTAATACTGTATCTATCAGTCTGACGCTGTATTAGATTTTTGGACGGGAATGTGATGTGTCGCTCAGTCTTCAATAATGGAAGTGATACTGAATCTTTCGATCTGATATTCGATGTGATTTTTGGACTGATGAGTAACATGGAGCTCTGTACGTGCTATGGAATTGATATTGTATCTTTGAGTCTGATAGGGTATGAGATTCTTGGACTTCTATATAATGTGTGGCACAGTCTGCACTGATCGAATTGATACTGTATCTTTCAGTCTGATATTGTATGGGATTTGCAGTCCGGTACATAATGTACAGGTCAGGCAGTGCTAATAGAATTGATACTGTATCTTCCAGTCTGATCATTTATGAGGTTTTTGGACTAGTATGTAATGTGTAGCTCAGTCTGAACCAATGGTATTGATAATGTTTATTTCAGTATAATACGCTATGAGTATTTACTAATATATCTAATATGTAGCTCAGTCTGCACTAATGGAATTTATACTGTATCTTTCAATCTGACACTATGATATCTTTGAACTAGTATGTAAAATGTAACTCAGTCTGCAGTAGTGTGATTGTGAGATTCATTCTGTGACTGTCAGTTCCTGATACTCTTTGTGAGTGTGGGATTCATTCTGCATCTGTCAGCATCTGGTACTGGTTGTGAGTGTGGGATTCATTCTGCATCTGTCAGTCTCTGATACTGTGTGTGAGTGTGGGATTCATTCTGTATCTGTCTGTCTCTGGTACTGTGTGTGAGTGTGGGATTCATTCTGTATCTGTCTGTCTCTGGTACTGTCTGTGAGAGTGGGATTTATTCTGTATCTGCCATTCTCTGCTACATTATCTCAGTGAGGGATTCATTCTGTAATTCAGTCTCTGAGACAATGTGCAAGTCTGAATTCATTCTGTATTCTTATTTCAGTTTACAGTAACGTATTTGAAACTGTATCTTTAATACTTGAAATTATATACAGTTCTTCGTCTCGTGTTTAATTTGTAAATATGGAGACACTTTTCGATTTTCTTTAATCAAACATGTGTGAGTTTTGGAGTAGTATTACATCTTTATCATTCACAATAGAGTTCAGAGATTATGTACCTTTCAGTCTGTTCACAGTGAAATTATTGGATTGGTATGTAATGTTTAGCTCAGTCTGCAATAATGGGATTAATTCTGTATCTCAATCTAATGTTGTATGAGATTTCTGGACTGGTATGTAATATGTAGCTCAGCCTACACGAAAGGAATTGATACTGTATCTATCAGTCTGACCCTGTATTAGAATTTTTGGACTGGAATGTGATGTGTAGCTCAGTCTTCAATAATGGAAGTGATACTGAATCTTTCAATCTGATATTCTATGTGATTTTTGGACTGATGAGTAACATGTAGCTCAGTATGTGCTATGGAATTGATATTGTATCTTTGAGTCTGATAGGGTATGAGATTCTTGGACTGCTATATAATGTGTGGCTCAGTCTGCACTAATGGAATTATACTGTATCTTTCAGTCTAATAATGTGTGGGATTTTCAGTCTGGTATGTAATGTACAGGTCAGGCAGTGCTAATAGAATTGATACTGTATCTTCAAGTCTGTTCATTTATGAGGTTTTTGGACTGGTATGTAATGTGACGCTCATTCTGAACCAATGGTATTGATAATGTTAATTTCAGTATAATAATCTATGAGTATTTACTAATATATCTAAAATGTAGCTCAGTCTGCACTAATGGAATTTATACTGTATCTTTCAATCTGACACTACGATATCTTTGAACTGGTATGTAAAATGTACCTCAGTCTGATGTAGTGTGACTGTGAGATTCATTCTGTGACTGTCAGTTCCTGATAATCTATGTGAGTGTGGGATTCATTCTGTATCTGTCAGTCTCTGGTACTGGGTGTGAGTGAGGGATTAATTCTGTATCTGTCAGTCTCTGGTACTGTATGTGAGTGTTGGATTCATTCTGTATCTGTCAGTCTCTGGTACTGTGTGTGAGTGTGGGATTCATTCTGTTTCTGTCATCTCTGGTACCATACTTGAGTGTGGGATTCACTCTGTGTCTGGCAACCTCTAGTACTGTATGTGAGCTTGGGATTCCTTCTGCATGTGTCAGTCTCTGGAACGTTATGTGAGTGTGAGATTCATTCTGTGTCTGTCCATAATTAATCTCTCAGATTACATTATGGTATTCAATACTGTAGCTTTAATATCTTAATGTTAAAGTAGTTTTTCTCATTATTTAATTGGTAAATATGGATACACTTTAGGATTTGATGCTGGAGGTTTTAATGAGATAATTTGTGTGAATTTGGACTACTATTAAATCTGTATCTCTATCAGTATTATTGTGAATGATAATATATCTTGCAAACTGATATGGTGATATTTTTGAATTGGTATATAATGTGTCGATCAGTCTGCACTAAAGGAAATGATACTGCATCTTTAAGTTTTATTATAAGATTTTTGGACTCGTGTGTAATGTGTGCTCACAGAATTGATACTTTATCTTTAAATCTCATACTATGAGTTTATTATAAACTGGTATCTAATCTGTTTCTCAGGTTACACTGTCACAGCATTTCTCAATCTGATACTGTACATGAGTTTTGGACTTGCAATTTGTATTCGAATGGTACACAATTCGAATGGATACTTCATGTATTAAACTCACGTGTGTGTGAGAGAGATTTAGGCAAGCATACAATTGGAATCTTGGGGTATCTGGGATTTAATTCATGGCTAAAGTTTTCCTTTTTCGAAATTGACAATCTGAAAGCATGACTTTGGACTGGGATTTTTGTATCCACCTGTCAGCGGGACTGAGTGAGGGGGAATTGGAACAGTGTCTGCCTCACCTGCTCTGTTTGACTGTTGGATTGAAAATGTGTCTCTGGAACTTGGGATCAGTGTGGGACTGACTACTTCTGCTGTCTGAGACTGTGGAGCTGATGATCTGTCTGTGTCTCTGTGCTCTATGAGTGATAATGTACTTACTGTGTGTGAGAAGGAGCTGGCTGCACTGTTCCTTTGCCTCGGATGGAGGAAACTTCACATTCATTCTGGCTCCTTCAAGGGTTTGACTGGAGAAAGAAACATATATCTTGTAACTCAAGAACAGGTGAGGTCGAAAATACAGAAGTGATCAGTTTAATATCTGTGAATAATTATTTTGAATATCCACAAATGAAAACCAGTGATACAAACGGTGTCAGTGTCTGACTCCACTGCAGTACTGCAGCACTCAGCTTCTGCACACCAGGTGTGTTGGGCGATTTTAAAACAATTTAGTGACATCCCCTCCACTGATCCATGAATGGGACTACCCGATGGGGCAGGGACCTTTGTACAGGTCAGGTTTCTAATCTCCTCTCCCATGGGACAAACCGTTCAAATGAAAGCAAACAACCGCTGTTTAAATTGTGTCCTTCACACTTCTCACCTGATGCCTGCAATCAAAACTGCTTGTCTAACTCCCCACATCCTGACTGTTCACTGTCCATTAACAGGGTGAGACTGGAACTAAACCAGGAACATTCACTACTGGTTTGGGGAGAGAAAGCAGCAATGATTTTAAATAGCAGGTTCTTCCCATTCTGTCTCCCTTCCCCTGGACACACACAGCCCGAGAATGACCTCTCCCTTCCCCCGCTCACTCCATGTTCCGGGACCAGTTCCTGATCCACTCCGCCTCTTACAAACAGCCCCCGGACTCCCCCTGACCTTCCCCCGGACTCAATGCCGATCTCTGAGCCCATCTGCGGACACGGTCCCGAAGCGATGAGCTGCTGTAACGAGGCTGCTCTTTGCTCCCTTCCCCCGGGGGCCGTAATCTCTCCATTCCCGGCTGTTTTAAACCATCTTCTTCCGCTCACTGAGGGAATGGCGCCCACAGGCCGAGCTGGGGGAGGGCAGCGCGCATGCGCTCTTCTGCTCACCAACAACCAGCGCTGGGGGCGGGGCTGAGTCACGCATGCGCAGATATCTGGTTTAATTCCCAATACAAAAATCGATGGAAACTTTCCCCAATTGGAATTTTTCCGAGTCTGAGCAAAGGAAGTGGGTCTGGGGGAAAGGTCAGAGGGAATGGGGTCCACAGGCAGTGCAGGAACAGGCACCAGAATGGAAAACAGATGGGATTCCACCAGTGCCTAACGCTGGAATCCAGACTGACTTTACAATCTCTAACTATTAAACTAGATGTTTCCATCCCTGCTGTTTCTCTCAGAATCTTCTGATGGTGAAGAGTCTTTCAGAGATAAAGTGGGCGGCTCTGAAATGAACCTATGGATTCTGTTCATTCTTGGCCCCTTTACTGATAAAACTGATGCGATGATTTCTCAAACCAATCCTGGAGCAACAGACGAGGTAAGAGTGAGTCGGTGTGTTTGTTGGGACCGTATAGGAGTCATATCTGACAGCAAAAGTCACAGATTAACTTAACCGGAGTGAAACTCTCGGTCAATGAGAGTTATACCAAAAGGCCTGAGCTGCATAACTGCAGATGGTAGAACAGGCAAAAGAGGGTTAAATGTCGCCCATTGTTTTTGTCACTCTCTGCACTGTCCCTGAGTGTGGGATTAACAGCGTGCCTGTCTCTGGTACAATAACAGTGAGAGATGAGACCGCATCTTTTGTCTCTCCAACGGGATCTTTCTGGATAAAACGCAACTTTACAGATCAGTCTGGAACAAATACTGTTTATGTCTGTCGTTCTCTCTCTCTCTGGAGCTGTACACGTATGTTGGATACTGTTGGCAAGTGTGATATAGACACACTGATTGGAAGTGTAAGACTGACAGTGTGTGTTTGTCTCTCTCTAGTGCTGAACATGAAGGTGGGAGACCGTCTGATATAAAACAGAGAGAATGAGATGTCCGGGCCGGGCCTCACAGTAACTGGGGATGTGTTCGGCTCCAGTCCCAGTTCATGCTCATTTTTTTTTAACAGATTCAGGGCGAGAGTCTCTGTGAGACGGTAACACTGGCGGAGAAATTCTGCGCCACAACTCAAACACCAACACACGAGATTCTCCAAATCAGCTGGAATAAGGTGTTTGTAAACTGCTGAACCCGTCTGCGAGGGGATGTGTGGGGAGATAGAATCGGGTCTGGGACTGCAATGGAAGGAGGCGGGTTGACTTGTTATCGAAGGGACTGTATTTAGGCAGGAATATTACTGACTGTTAATTGTAACGGGGTTTATTTAAAAGCTCCAGGCTTCTGGGAATCCGTGAATATGAAGACCGAGTCTGTAAGGGTTTTTGCGGAGCGCTGTGTTTTGGTTCTATTGTCGAGAAACGGTTTGAAATTGGCGGTTGGAGAAAGCTGGAGGTGGTATTTTCATTCTCACAGACGTTACCAGGGCGATATGAGAGAGTAAACCAACTCAATATCAGAGTCACATTGAACATATCCATCTATATTCATTGTACCAGACATCCGTGGAACTAAATTGCTACCGGGTTTGGATGTTCCAGTTTTATTTTTAATCGTCTGTAATGTAATAAGGACAACACTTCACTAAACAAGCCCACGGGAGGGCTGTTTTGGGAAATAGAAAAGCAATGCATCGATACAGTAGCTCTTCTGAGGTTTGGGTTGAGGCACTTTGTTGTTACATTTTGCTGCGCCTGAATTTTGGGTGCTTGATGCTGACACCGAGTGCCTGAAGTGGGACACAGTCCCTTCCCAGCAATGGAGATCTTGACCATGATGGGAGCAATCGTTCTAACTGAACACAAATGATTTACGGTGTTGTTCTGGGTAAATGGTCCATTCTAACCCCTTCATCCGATGATCACCGTCTAATAGTCAAAGGCCGCCATATTGGATCATTGCAATGTTCCAAACCACATCTTATTTCAGGTTGCACAAAACTCGGTGCTGTTGCTTTAATTGTGGGGACCAACTCATTCCCATCCATCCTCCATATCCGCTCTCATGTCTCTCAACCCTTCCGGGTTTGTCCTTCTGTGAGTTGGAGCAAGTGATTCAGTCGCCGTTCCTTGCAGCTCTCATGCCTCAAAGTAGCACTTCTTCGAAAATGGATACAACCGGCTTTTTACTGCTGTTTGGTGAGTCGTGAAACAATTTTATACCAATTCCCGGTCTGAGTGGGCAACTGTAAGCGGGAGAGTGCGACTGAACCAGGCGGTGTCCGAACTCCGGTATCTCAGTGGATGAAAGCAACTCATAATTTGGCGTGGAGCCCTCGACATTGGAAAGCATTCAGAGCGGTTGCTTGCTTGTGCTGAATTCTCTGCGGGTAACGGTGAGGGGAGTGTAACGGTGAGGGGACAATCTCTCTTCATATCGGTATTAAAGTATCTCGGATCTAGTTTTTCTTTGACAATTGAATCTATGAGAATCTGTCTGTTAAAACCGACAGCTTTGACCAACTGTTGGTCACCTGACCTAATATCTCATTTAGCGGCTCGGTGTCACATTTTGTTTGATAACGCTCCCGTGAAGCGCCTTGAGACGGGGTGAAAATTGGAGATATTGGTCTCCCGATAGCCCAGTTACTGTCTACAGTGTAGAAGTAAGATGGATATAAAAGGAAAATTCCACGATCAACATCCGCTGAGTTTGCTGATCTCTATCAAGGCGGGGGGGAGGGGCGGGGTGGAGTGGGGGCGATGGGTGATAGCAACGATACCATTGGGCTCAGAGCCCCAAAGCCATTGAATGAAATATCGGCCAAGTGTCGCCTTATCGCATCTTATTTCATCTCGAACGAGCCCTGCTATTTTTGGCGGGGCAGTGGGACTAGCTGGATTGCTCATGCATGGAGCCAGCACGGACTCGATGGGCCGAATGACCTCCTGCCGTGCAGTCACCTTCTCTGATTCTCTGATACGAAATGTTCCATGCTTGGAAGTGAGCATGCGCGTTAGGAGGGTGCAGTTAACCAGGGGTCACCACGGCTGACCTCAGGTCAATCAACCCCCTGCACTCAGACATGAGCAGATAATGCGGTGGGGTATTGGAGGGCGGCCCTGAGCAACTCCCTTCGTGAATACACGTCTTTGGGGGAGATAGAGAGAAAAAAATGGGGAGAAGAAACATTTGAACACATTCAGTGGATAATCTGGTAAATATATTTTTAGCGACTCAGTTGGTGTTGAGACATTGTTCCCTCTGTCAGAGTTTAAGTTCCTCTTTCTTTGAACTAACCCACCGCTAAGTTGAAACCGCTGTCTTCCGCCATGAAGCCAACTGCTCTTACTGTTCTCTTCAGTACTGGCCATTTTCAGTTTGCTTGCTTATTTTTCGTCCTCTATTCCATCTTGCATCTCGATTTTAGGGGTTTTGTGATATTTATGTGCGTGTGTGTACTGTCTGTACAACTAAATGTTTCTGGTGAATAATTCTGACGGCATTCAGCTCTAGGAATTTATTTTAACTCCACTTCCTCCTTCAGTGTGCTGGAATTGACCATGTCACTAAGATACAGATCTACACAGTGGGTGGAGATTAATGTTCCTCAATAAACACAGTGCTGCAGCTGCAAGTTGGGCTCAGCATTAACCCCTTATCTCCAACTTTTCATGCTGTTTTGTGTAATTAGACCCAAGTGCACCTATTGATAATTACCATGGATTAATGGAATTAGTTACAAATTTACACCTCTCGATAGACCTTATTAAGTTATGGTGGTGAAATGGAGAACAAGGGCGCACAATCTAATATATCCCCTTATTGCTAGCTTAGGAGATATTAGGTGGAATATTAAACATCTCTATCAATTTCAAGTGAATTCAATTCAATTTCATTAATAAATGAATGCCTGATAATCAGTGTGCTCCTGCACCACTATTAGGGGTGGTTTTCAAAGAATTAATTAATTACTCGGTTAAAAGCCTATCAGAGAGATTGCCACAATGTATTTTCATTCAATATATTTCAACACATTCTTGGTTCTGCTACAATGTTCTTACTGTCAGGGGTTCCCATTCTGTTTGAGTGCTGTCCCTAAATAGATTCCCTTAATGAAAGCTTCGGAGATGTTAGTTGCAATGTTAAATATTTTTATTCATTTTAAGTCCCTTGAATTGTATTTTATTAATAAATGAATGCCTGAGAATATATCCGTTACTGCACCTCTAATAGTGGTAGCTTTCAAAGAATTAATGAATATAACCATCGGTTGGAAGAAAATCAGAAAGATTGGCACAATGAATTTTCATTCAGTGTGTTTAAACACACTCTTGTTCTGCTGACTGTCCTTACTGTCAGCGGTTAAACTTCCTCTTTGTCCGAGGTGAAGCGCTTCTGAGCTGAAACCATTGGCTTCCGTTCTAAGTATTTGATATCATTGTTAAATTCTGCCTGCAATATTTTCAGATTCTTTACTTATTCATGTTCAATTTACTTCCTCCTTCCATACCGTTCACCCGAATTGTGACATTTGTAACAATGAGTAAACTGTTTGTAAAAGTATCGGTTCCCAGTGAGTTCAAACACCATTCTGTTCTCATTATTTAGACTCCACCTCCTCCTTCACTATGCTGCAATTGACCATATCACTGAGATATAGATCTGCACAGTGGGTGAGACTAATGTCCTTCAACAGACACAGTGCTACTGCTGGCAGTTGCTCAGAAAAAAATAATGAAAGGTTTTAATCGAGGAGATGAAGAGACTGTTTTCACTGGCAGGAGGGTCGGCATTTAACGTTTAATCTCCAAATACCACCTTCAAAGATTTGTGTATGTGAATCGCCAGGTCTCTCTGTTAATGTTCCCGCTGTGCAATTGGATCATTCAGGTTATATTGCCTTTTCTCACTCTTCTTTCCAAAATTCATCACTTCACACTTCTCTACATTAAATGTCATCTGCCATGTGTTTGCCCATTTCACCAATCTACCAATGCCCTCCTGAGCTCTGCCAATAACCTTCTCATTGCTTACTAAAATTTCAAGTTGACAAGAATCATAGAATCATAGAATCTTACAACGTGGAAGCAGGCCTTTCGGCCCGTCGAGTCTATGCTGGCTTCTTGAACGAGCTATCCAAATTAGTAACACACCCCAATTATTTTCCGCATGACCCTGCAAATTAGTCCCCTTCAAGTACATGTCCAATTGCCCTTTGAAAGTTCCTATGGAATCTGCTTCCATCCCCCTTTCAGGTAGTGTGTTCCAGATCTTCGCAAACCTCTTTATGTAAACATTTCTCCTCATTTCCCTCTAGTTCTTTAGCCAACTATTTGAAATCTGTGACCTCTGGTTACAGACCACTTGCCAGCGGAAAAATGTCACACTACTTGCTCTATCAAAGCTCCGCATGATTTTGAATTCCTCTATTAGGTCTGCCTTTACACTTAGCTGCTCTAAGGAGAACAACCCCAGCTTCTCCAATCTCTCCACATAACTGAAGTCCCTCATCCCTGGTATCATCCGGGTAAAACTCCTCTATACCCGCTCCAAGACCTTGACATCCTTCCTAAAGTGTGGTGCCCAGAGTTGTACACTGCCAAGGCCTCGGTCACTTCCTTGCAACCATCATAATCTACATCTCCTTACTTACTTCAAATCAAATTACTTCTGCGTTCCAACTTTGGAATAAACACTTTCACATTCCCTGTTGCCTTGACTTTGACCCGCCATTTGTCATCATACTTCTGAGGCTGTGTAACTTCTCAACCACTCCCGTTCTTCAACCGATGATGCCTTTGCCCCGAGTAAAACGTTTACTCTCTTCTATCCTGATCGTTCCTGCTGGTTTAATTCCAAGGGGTGCAGACTTGAGCATATCTGGATCACCACTGGTTCAGCCATCCATCACCAGATATGGCTGACCCAGAATTAGAACAAGCACTATGTCCTCTCTGAAAACCGCCTGCTGCTCCAGAATGACCCTGGGGACCAAAGATAACCTCCAGCTTCTTTTGCCCACAACACACAATCACCATAAATCTCTTTCCCAGCCCCCTCCACACTCTCCTCCAACAAAAAATACGAGGACCTACTGAACTTCATGAAGCCTTACAGCACAGAGGAAGGCCTTTCGGCTCGTCATGCATGTGCCAGCTTTTAAATGAGCTATCAAATTAATCCCACTCCCCTGATCTTTCCACATCGCTCTGCATTCTTTCCCTTTACAACTTTCTATCCAATCCACTTTTGGAAGTTACTATTGAATCTGCTTCCACCACCATTCCAGATCATAACAACTTGTGGCGTAACAAAATTTATCCTCATCTCCTTCTGATTCTTTTGCCAATTAACATAAATCTGTATCCTCTGATTCCCGACCCTCCTGCCAGTGGAAACAATTTCTCACTACACACTCGGACAAAACCCCTCATAATTTTGAACACCCCTATTAAATCTCCACTTAACATTCTCTGCTCTAAGGAGAACAATCCCAGTTTTTCCAGTCTCTCCACATAACCGAAGTCACTAAGATTAAGACCATCCATTCAGATGCCTGTGCTGCATCCCACAATTCCCAATATCACCAGCCCCAACCTCTCCTAAGGCTCCCCCATCATCCAGCCCTGATCCTGAGCCTTTTTCGAGTTTCCCTCCGATCTCCACGCATGTACTTTCCGAGCTGAGCTTGCCCATGAGACCCACCTCCTGCTCCCTTGACCTTATTCGGTGTAAACAGCTGACTACCCAACTTCCATTCCGGGCCCCAAACCAGCTGAAATTGTGAATGGTCAGTTTCCTCAGGTACTGTCCTCCTCTTGCCGTGAGACTGTTTGTTTCCTCTGCTTTCTCCCATTCTGATTGAATGCTGTACCTAAATACATCTCCTTATTCATGGCTTCGGCGATATTAGTTGCAATATTAAATATGTCTACGTATTTTAAGTGAATTGAATTGAATTTATTAATAAATCAATGACCATGAATAAGTCTGTTACTACACCTCGAATATTGGTGGTTTTCAAATAATTAAATAATTATTTGAAATTAACTTTCAGTTGAAAGCATATCAGAAAGATTAACACAGTGAATTTACGTTCAAAATGTTTAACCTCAGGTTTCCTTTTTATGTATTTGCTCTCACTGGTAACTTCAACCTGATGTTATATAGAATTTACAGCATGGAAACAGTCCATTCGGCGTAACTGGTCTGTGCCGGTGTTTATGCTCCACGCGAGTCTCGCCCCATCCTACATCAGCTAACCCGATCAGCATTTCCTTCTACACCTTTATCTCTCATGTACCTATCTCGCCTCCCCTTAAAGGCATCTATGCTATTCGCCCCAACTACTCCATGTGGTAACAAGTTTCACATTCTGACCACTCTCTGTGTAAAGAAGTTTCTCCTGAATTCCCTATTGGATTTATTGTGACTATTCTATATTTAGGGCTCCTGGATTTGGACTGTCTCACAAGTGGGAGTGTTTTCTCTACGATTACCCTATCGAACCACTTCATAATGTTTAAAACCTTTATCATGTCACCCCTTAGCCTTCTCTTTTCCAGAGAAAAGATCCACAGCATGTTCAATCTTTCCTGATGGGCGGAACCACTCAGTTCTGGTTTCATTCTTGTGAATATTTTTTGCACCTTCTCCAGTGCCTCTGCATCCTTTTTTTAATATGGCGACCAAAAGTGTGCACAGGATTCTAAGTGTGGTCTAACCAAGGTTCTATATAAGTTTAACATAACTCATCTGCTTTTCAATTCTATTGCTCGAGAAATGAACCCCAGTGCTTTGTTTGCAATTTATGGCCTTGTTAACTTTATTTGCTACTGTTAATAATTTGTGAATCTGTACCCCTACATTGCTTCGCTCCTATGTCCAATTTAGACTCTTATTTTCCAGGGAGTACGTGGCCTCCTTAATCCTTCTACCAAAATGTACCATATAATATTTTCAAATTCTTTACTTATTTATCTTGTATTTTTAGTCCGCCCTCCAAAGCGATGACACTCATATTATGATGTTCGTGACAGTGAGTAAAGTGTCTCTCAAAGTACCGGTTTCCAGTGGATTCTAACACCATTCGGTTCTCATTATTTAGACTCCACTTCCTCTTTCAGTATGCTCGAGCTGACCATATCACTGAGATATAGATCTGTACAGTGGGTGGAGACTAATGTCCTTCAATAAACTCAGTGCTGCAGTTGCCCGTTGGGATCAGCATGAAGCTTTTAATCCCCAATGTTTCCATATCAATTCCCACCGTTAATGCATCCATCCATCCATCCCATAATAGAGCTCCGACACTTCTAATGCAATTCTGTTTCATGGTGTGGAGATGTGGGAATCTGTAAAAATGCACAGTGTTTGGACACACACCAAACCCAGCTGCTTTCCTTTATCTTTCAGTGACGGTTTCACTCAGTCCCAAAACGGGGCTTTTGTGCATTTTGAAGAACTTTTCACGCTGTTGTGTGTCAATGGGTTCAAGGCCACCTTTTGATAGTGACCATGGATTATTGGAATTATTTGCAAACGGACATCTTGTTAGACCTCACTGTGCACACAAATTCTCCTCATCTCGTCTCTGGTTCTTTTACCAATAATTTTCAATCTGACCCTTTGGCCACCGACTCTTCTGCCAGTGGAAACATGTTCTCCTTATTTACTCTATCAAAACCCTTCATGATTTTGAACACCTCTATGAAATGGCCCTTTAACATTCTCTGCTCGAAGGAGAACAATTCCAGCTTCTCTAGTCTCTCCAATTAATTGACGTTCCCTATCCTTGGTATCATTCCAATAAATTTCCTCTGTACCTTCTGTAAGGTCTTGACATCCTTCCTAAAATGTGGTGCCCAGAATTGGACGCAGCACTTCAGCTGCGGTCAAACCAATGATTTATAAATGTTTAGCATAACCTCTTTGCTTCTTTTCTCCATACCTCTATTTTTAAAGCCAATGATCCGATAAGATTTATTGAACAGATTTATTGACTTGTACTGCCACCTTTCACGATTTGTGTACATTCAACCCCAGGTCTGTCCGTTCCTGCAACACCTTTAAAATTGCACTATTTAGTTTATATTGCCTCGCCTCATTCTTCCTCCCAAAATGCATCTCTTCACACGTCTCTGTATTAAATGTCATCTGCCATGTGTCTGCCCATTTTATTTCCAGTCTGTCTGAAGTCTGCTACTATCCTCCTCACTGCTTATTACAATTTCAAGTTGACTACAATTCGAACCGAGCTACAAGGTGACTTGACATTTTAGATAAATGAATGGTGGAAACTGGAACAAATGGATTTCTTTCTTGTGAAAATGTGATTCAAATCTTGTGGTTTCAACGTCATTTAATAACTTTAAATAATTTGGACACAGAAATAAATTAGTTTGGTTTCAAGGCTCAGTTAAAATTGCAGCATAATACACGATTAAAAGGCCGTTTATATCCTCCGATTTCTCCCAATCAGTTTGTATATAAGTCGCCTTATATCAAATATAAGAGATGCTGGGTGAAATTCTATCTTTGCATGTATTTTAACAGAATTGAATTCAGTGTTATTACTCAATGAAAGCCTGAGAAGCAGTCTATTACTGCAACTCAAAAGGGAATTAGGTACATACTTGAAAAGGAAACATGCAGAACTATGGGAAAAGTGCAGGCAGCTGGGACTAATTGGATTGCACTTTCAAGGAGCCGGCACAGGCACGATGGGCTGAACGTCCTCCTTCTGCGCTGGAACAGGCTATAACTTTATGATTCTAATTGTGGTGACACTCGAAAATTAATTATTCGGTTTAAAATGTATTGGAAAGATTGCCACAATGTATTTTCATTGAATGTGTTTAAACACATCCTTGGCTCTGATGCTCTGCTCTTACTGTCAGGGTTTAACTTCCTGTTTGTCTGAGGTGAAACGCTTCTGAGCTGAAACCTTGGGTTTCCGTTGTAAGCATTTCCTGTCGCAATTAACTTCAGCAATAATTATTTTTTGCTGCTTTACTTATTGGTATTCAATTTTCCTCTTTCTTCCATGCCGAGGACACCCGCATTGTGCAATTTATGTCAGTGAGTAAACTGACTGTAAAATTATCGGTTTCCAGCGAATTGAAACACAATTCTGTTCTCATTATTTAGACTCCACCTCCTCCTTCAGTTGTAAACAATTTTACAACATCAAGTTATAGTCCAGCAATTTTATTTTAAATTCACAAGCTTTCGGAGGCTTCCTCCTTCCTCAGGTGTCCTCCTTCAGTGTGCTCGAGTTCACCACATCAGTGAGATATGGACCTGCACAGTGGCTGGAGACTAACGCCCTTCAACAAACACAGTGCTGCAGCTGTCCGTTATGCTCAGCATTAACCCCATCATCTCCAATTTTTAAAATCTCAATTCCCACCGTGAATGCATCCATCCATTCCATAATGGAGCTCCGACGCTTTCATTGCAATTCTGTTTCGTGATGTGGACGCATGTGACGATCTGTAAAGATACACAGTGTCTGCACACACACTCCACACCAGCTGCTTTCCCTTGTCTTTTACTGACGGTTTCACTCAGCCACAAAATGGGCCCTTCGTGTTTTTTGAACAAGTTTTCATGCGGTTTTGTGTCATTAGGCCCAAGGGCATCTTTTGATACTTGTCGTGGGTAATTGGAATGTTTTACAAAGGGACGTCTCGATTGATTTTATTCAGTTATAGAGGGGAATCCAGAACAATTGGGCATGGTATTAAAATTAGAGCTGGACCATTTGGAGTGAAAGCAGGAAGTACTTTTTCAAACAAAGTGGAGTGGAAATCTGGAAATCTCTCAAGTTCTGGAGTGGGAGTTTAACCGAAACGGACCAAAATGCCACCAATGTAATCACACTGAGAAATATCCCTAAAACAATTCACGAAAATCAGCTTGTTATATTCATCGTCTGAAGGTGTTGGTGTTCATTTAACTAATTAATGTTTTCTCCTTTTAGTTATCTTTGGGGATCGGCTGAGCGTTTCTCAAGGTTAGTGTCGACGTTTTTCTCTAAAATAATGAAATTCAATAACTACTGCTCTAGACTGCTAAATCATTCAGTTAGTTTTTATGTAAATAAATTTGATTACTGTAACCAATCGTGTTGTGTCATTGGTAGCAGTAATACAGATCTGTATCTCAGCAGCTGTCATTGCAAAGGCACTATGGGATATGTCCATGTTATGGACAGTACATCTATACACCTACTCTGTCGTGGGTTACAAAACTGCAAACAGCACTCCAGGTGGAACATAGGGACATAGGAACAGGTGTTGACCATTCGGCCCCTCGAGCTTATTCCACCATTCATTTAGACCATGACTGATCTTGCTTAGATCACATTTGGAGTACTCTGAACAGATCTGATCTCCATTTTATAAAAAGGATATGGAGGGACTGGAGAAAGTGCAAAAAGAATTACTCGGATGATTCTGGAACTGAGAAGTTATACCTATCAGGAAATATTGAGCAGGCTGGGCCGCTTTTCTCTAGAAAAGAACAGACTGAGGGATGACCGGATAGAGGTCTTTAAGATTATCAAATGGTTTGATAGGGTAGATATAGAGATGGTGTTTCCACTTGCGGGGAAGACCAGAACTAGAGGCCATAAATATTAGGTAGTCACTAATAAATATGGAATTCAGGAGAACCCAGGGAGTGGTTAGACGGTGGAACTCGCTACCACATGGTGTAGTTGAGGCAACTGGCAGAGATGCATTTAAGAGGAAGCTAGATAAACACATAAGGAAGAAAGGGATCGAACGATGTGCAGATAGGATTGGATTTGTAGGGAGGGACAATGGGATCATTTCTTTTCAACAATTTAAAGGTGATGAGTCCTTTTGTGATGTCCAAAGAACCGCTTAACGTTAAGGCAAATAATTTAAAACCTGACAGTAAATATAGTAACAATAATTGCAATAATATTTCGAAATAATAAAAATGATAACTACATATTAATATCAATCCGATTGCATTTTTCATATTGCTGGGTTTAAACCGATGATGTAACAATCTTTTCTTTCTCTTTTAGTTTATTTGACAGTTATGTGGAAAGTCGTCTCTGCAGGTATAACAATCCTTCATATTTCCAAACTGATTATGGGCCGAGTACAATTAATACATTGCAATTGACCGCGAGTTCTAAATAGCTATCGTTTTAATTTCATTCTAGTAACAACAATAATAAGAACAATGAGAAGAACACTAGGGATAATTTTAACTTTTAGCTGTAGTGCAAAACCGCCGATATTGGCTCAACCGTCCGTTATACATCGCTCCCGATTCCCATTTCTTTTGATTTCGGTGGAAGTAAAAAGTGGGAAAGGTTTATAACCGATGGCCGATCCGATATGGCCCGTTTTACTTAATCCTCAACAATTCAAATGAGAGGAAAGTGTAATTAAGAAGCAGGATGTTCCGTTTCATAACTATGCTCAAAATACTTCAGTGAATGAAAAGTGACGCATTATGTTGACTGCGAACTATAGTCCTCGCTTCCAACTTCCCATAACAACCAGTTAAATTGCTCCCCGTTATAGTGAGGAGCGGAGGACGGGGAAATCGATCCACTAGACTCTGCTCTATTTCTACAGTTTAAAAAAGGTTAATATAGAAAACGAAAATATGGAAAGACAATAGACAAAAACTTTCCGGTAAAGAAATGTTTCAATGGATTACAAAAGGTGACTCTTTTCAATCTTCCCTCATTTAGATGAGATCACGTTACGATTGGTGAACGGGAGAGACGCTTGTTCCGGAAGAGTGGAGATGTACTATAATAACACTTGGGGAGCTGTGTGCGATGATGATTGGGACATGCTTGATGCGAACGTCGCCTGTCGGCAACTGGGCTGCGGACCCGCCCAATCAGTTCCTGCTAACGCTCATTTTGGAACCGCGTCTGGGTCTTTTTGGTTGGATGATGTTCAGTGCAAAGGGACCGAGTCGACTCTGTGGCAGTGCCGAGCAAAGTCGTTGGGAGAACACAACTGTAACCCTGGCGAGGAGGCGTCTGTTATTTGTTCAGGTAGAGATAGATTGATTTTACCTGTTTTATGCAGGCATGATAATTGATTTCGAATAAGAAATGGCAGGTAAGGAAACTAATGCATCATCACGGTGAGGGACTGAAGTTTCGCTGTCCGTCGCCCTTTGGGTTGCAACGAGTTACGAATATAAATTTGGAGAAAGGAAAAGATGTTCGATTATGGAAGACCTTTTCATCCCGACTCTATGGCTGGGATTTTCCCTTACGTGGACTAGGCACACCTCAATTATCCTGTCCATCAAATTGAGTGGGAAGGAAACCGTGGGGGTTGAAGGTGAAAAGCCCTGTCTATGAAACAAAAGGAAACGACTCGCCCTTTGGTGCCGGTGCAGCTGCTAGTTGTAAACTGCCGACCCCTGGAGTAAAATTGAACATGGGTCGGGACGCAGAACAAGCGGTATCGCATTGGTCGCCCGCTGGATATTCATTTCCAGTGACTTCATATCATGATAGTATCACAGTGGGTACAGCACAGGAGGAAGCCATTCGGCCCATCGTGCCGGTGAAGGCTGTTCGAAAGATCTAACCAATTAGTCCCATTCCCCTGCTCTTCCCCCATTAGCCCTGTCATTTTTCCCGCTTGAAATATTTACCAAATCCCCTTGAATATAACTGATTTTCAGGGATGTCGAATAACAGTGGGAAATTCCGATTCTGCCTTCCGATTTTGCGTTCCCTCCCGAGTCTAATTTCACAACGTCGACTCTAATCTATGTTCGGCGCCTTTTGCAGCATTCTCTGAGATTCCTCCCTTTCGAACGTGTCTACAATTGTATTCCCAGTAATTTAAATGCATTCATTTGTTTTAACTCCCTCAGGACAACTTGAAGTCAGACTAGTGAATGGAGAAAGGCCATGTTCAGGACGAGTGGAGAGTGGGGAACCGTGTGTGACGATGATTGGGATGTATTCGACGCTGAAGTTGTCTGTGCACAGCTGCATTGCGGGTTTGCTGAATCCGCACCTGGAAAGGCCCAGTTTGGGGAAGGGAACTCCTCTATTTGGCTGGATTCTGTTCAATGCAACGGGTCGGAGAGCAACCTTTGGCAGTGTAAATCAAAGGCCCTGGGTCAGCACAACTGCAATCACCAGGAGGACGCGTCGGTCGTTTGCTCAGGTACATAACACGTCGTTTTTTGATTCAAGGAGAAAAACTTAACGAAAACAAAGATAGAAAGAAAGAAAGAAGGAAAGAAAGAGAGAAAGAAAGAAGGAAAGAGAGAAAGAAAGAAAGAAAGGAAGATGGAAAGGAAGAAGAAAGGTCGGAAGGAAAGTAAGAAAGGTACAAAGAAAGAAAGTTAGAACGAAAGAACGGTAGAAAGAAAGAAGGAAACAAATAAAGGAAGAAAGAAAGAAGGAAGGAAGGAAAGAAAGAGAATGAGAGAAGGAAGGAAAGAAATAAAGAAAGGAGGAACGAAAGGAAGAAAGGGAGAAGGAATGAAAGAAGGAAAGAGAGAAATTAAGAAAGAAATGAAGAATAAAGAAGGAAAGTAAAAAGGAAAGAAAGAAGTAAATAAAGAAGGACAGGAAGAAAGCAAGAAGGGAAGGAAAGAAGAAAGAAAGAAGGAAAGAAAGGGGGAAGGAATGAAATAAGGAAGTAAATAAAGAAAGAAGGAAAGAATGAATGAAAGAAAGAAAGCAAGAAGGAAAGAAAGGGGGAAGAAAGGAAATAAGGGAGCAAAGAAAGAAAGAAAGAAGGAAAGAATGAATGAAAGAAAGAAAGCAAGAAGGAAAGAAAGAAGGAAAGAATGATAAGATGTGAAGAAGGAAAGAAGGAAACAAAGAAAGAAAGAAAGAAAGAAAGGCATGAAGGGAAGAGAGGAAGAAGGAAAGAAGGAAAGAAAGAAAGGCAGAAGGAAGGATATAAGGAAGGGAATGAAGAATAAAGAAATAAAGAAGGAAAGGAAGAAGGAAGAAGGAAAGGAAGAAAGAAGGAAGGAAAGTAAAAATGGAAGAAAGAAGGAAAGAAAGAAAGGAAGAATGAAGGAAAGAAAGAAGAAAGGTCGGAAGAAAAGTAGGAAGGAGGATGGGAGGAAGGACAGGACAAAGAAAAGTATAAAGAAAGAAAGTTAGAAC
This sequence comes from Heptranchias perlo, assembly GCF_035084215.1. Lineage (NCBI taxonomy): Eukaryota > Metazoa > Chordata > Chondrichthyes > Hexanchiformes > Hexanchidae > Heptranchias > Heptranchias perlo. The sequence continues at coordinate 5,089,133 of NW_027139623.1, read as the reverse complement.
GAAAGAACGGTAGAAAGAAAGAAGGAAAGAAATAAAGAAAGAGATAAAGAAAAAGAAAAGCAGTATAGATAGAAGATGACCTCTCTAAAGTACAATTTCCAATAATTTCCGGCACAATAATTGTTTTTTTTTTCAAATTTCTTTTAATGTCGGCAAAATTATGGGCTACTTCACAGGGCAAAAAAAGACAAATGATTTCAATGAATCTGAAATTCATCTGCTTTTTGTGAAGTTGGATCAGGGAGATAATTTGTTGATCATACCGGAAAAACTCCTTTCTTTTCTTGGAGTGTTAAAACGAGACATTTAGCTTCCACCAGAACAGGGGAGAAGCGAATTGACCAACTCCAGCTATCCTGGAGTACTGCGCTTGGGTGCTGGATTATGCAGCTAAATTATGGTGTGATGGTCACATCATAAACTATTAGAGATAACAGTGCTTCCATGGCAGCCCAAGTGACGAATATTCGTATAGGGGTAAGAGTTCCCGTTTGCTGCCGACTGACACATTCTCTAATTGCACATCAGGAAATTGCTGTACAATTTACATATACAACCTCCTCAGTAAAATTAAGCATTGACGATGAATTGCAAGGAATTTAAAAGGACCATTCGGGTACAAAACGGAGGAATAACGATATGGTGCACCTTTCGGGATAGTGAGGGAACGGTTTGGGTGCGCTGCTCCTGTTCGGTGATGAAGAAGAGTGGGAAAGCAAAATCGGAACTGTGTTTGTCCATTTTCAATTGAAATTCAGAGTGTGAATAAAACATATAAAATTCTTACAGGGCAACCCTGGATGCAGGGAGGATGTTTCACCTGGTTGGGGAGTCCAGAACGAGGGGTTCACAGTCTCAGGATATGGGGTAGGACATTTAGGACTGAGATGAGGAGAAATGTCTTCACTCAGAGGGTGGTGAACCTATAGAATTCTCTACCACAGAAGGCAGTGGAGGCGAAGTCACTGAATATATTTAAGAAGGAGCTAGATAGATTTCTGGACACAAAAGGCATCAAGGGGTATGGGGAGAGAACGGGAATATGATATTGAGATAGAGGATCAGCCATGATCATATTGAATGGCGGACCAGGCTGGAAGGGCCGAATGGCCTACTCCTGCTCCTATTTTCTATGTTTCGATGTGATCTTTTGACATTCACGATGCGTGTTGAATTGGAGATGAACAGAAGAGAATAGAACAGGAACTTGGCGTTACAAGTGACCCAAAATCAATTTGAATGCATTGCTGCCTCCATATAATGAAATTTAGGATCCGCTCAATTATAGTTCCTGGTTCGTAGTTAACGTGAGTTTTGAACGTTTGATTACAGATCGACCATTAAAGCCCATTCTCTCACTGGAAACGGAATCCAGTATCTTTCTAAAAGGAGACACGGTGAGGATGACATGCAGGGCTTTGAGTTTGTACACCGGGAGCACCTTTTATTTGACGAAAGTTGGTGAAGTTTATCCCATTGCATCCCGAACTGCCCCAGAAGGAACTTACAGCATCAACTTCACCATCAAGGATGCAGACGTTAGCAAGGATGGTGACTACACGTGTCACTATCAAACAGGGAAATCAGGAAGACTTGTGAACTCAACCAGCAGCGATTCAGTGTATGCAAACGTAAGAGGTAGGCAAGAATAAGCCAATGGTATCTCTGGTCCATGAGAGAATGGTAATCGCATTCTCTCTCTCTCTTTCTCTCTCTCAGCTGTTGTTCATTTGGAAGCAATCTCGCCTCTGGGGTTATCTAAGAGTAATGGGTTCAAATCCAAAACTGAGATGCTTGAGCACAAAATCTAGACTAGCACTCCCAGTGCAGTGCTGAGGGAGCGCTGCAACTTTCGGAAGTTGGTGCCTTTCCGAAGAGGCATTAAACCAAGTTGTAGTTGATGTGAAAGATTTGTCTCAGGTTGATGTAAATTTCGAAGAAAAGCAGCCAGAGTTCTTCCAGGGGTCCTGGCCAACATTTAATCCTCAACCATTAATCAGGAAAAGAGATTATCACATTGTTGTGCGCAAAATGGCTGTCGCATTTCCTTCATTGCAACAATGACTGTACTTCAAAAAGGACATCATTGGCTGGAAACAGATAGGAGTTTTTTTAAACGCAATTTTTTTGTTATTTCTATCTTTCTTTTATTCTTTCTTTCTTTCCTTCTTTATTTTCTTTCTTTCATTCTTTCTTTCTTTTTCTACCTCTCTGAAACGCTTTTAGTTCTTTCTCAGTGAGCAGAGTTGCAGAGATTAACATTGCCGATTTCATGCAGTTTTGGCCCGTTGACCGAGCCTGACATCCCAAGTTAGTTGATGGGTATTTCGAATCGCTGCAAATACTCTTAGAAATAGAAAGTGAGATCCGTTTATCATGTTGATGTGAGCATAGCATAGTGGTTATGTTCGTGATCTAGTAATCGAATAGGCCTAGTCTACTATTCTAGCATCATGAGTTCAAATCCCGCTGTGGTAACAGGGGAATTTAAATTTAATTAAATAAAATCTGGAATTTAAAAAAAGCTGTTATCAATAATGGTGGCCATGAAACTACCAGGTTGTCGTTAAAACCCACCTCGTTCATTAATGTCCTTAAGTAAAGGAAACCTACCGTCCTTACCTGGTCGAGATGTGACTCCAGACCCACAGCAATGTGGTTGATTCCTAATCGCCCTCTGAAATGGTTGAGCAAGCCACTCAGTTGTTCAAGAAGGTGGCTCGCCACCACCTTCTCAAGGGCAATTAGGGATGGACAATCAACGCTGGCCTTGCCAGCGACGCCCACATTCCACGAACGAACAAAAAAAATAGTCACTATTTCCTCCTCTATCGCAAATGAGCACAGTTGTTCCGGGATGAATTGGGCATCAAAGTTAGGCACATAGAAAATAGGAGCAGGAGTAAACCAATCGACCCTTCGAGTCTGCTCCGTCATTCAATATGATCATGGCTGCTCCTTTGTCTCAATATCATATTCCCGCTCTCTCCCCGTACCCCTTGATGCCTTTTGTTTCTAGAAATATGTCTAGCACCTTCGTATATCTAATCAGTGACTTGGTCTCCTCTTCTGTGGTAGAGAATTCCACAGTTCACCACTCTCTGAGTGAAGAAATGTCTCCTTATCTCAGTCTTAAATGTCCTACCCCCGTATCCTGAGAATGTGACCCCCTCGTTCTGGACGCCCCAGCCAGGGGAACCATCCTCCCTTCATCCAATCTGTCTAACCCTGTCAGAATTTTATATGTTTCAATGACATCCCCTCTCATTCTTCTAAACTCGAGTGAGTACAGGCCCAGTCGACCAAATCTCTCCTCATAAGACAGTCCCTGCCATCCCAGGAATCAGCCTGGTGAACCTTCGCTGCACTCCCTCTATGGCAAGTATATTCTTTCTTAGGTAAGGACATTCAATTACGCCGACTTTCACGCCCAGCTTGCTGACTGGATGTTACACCGAAATTTAAAAGCAGGGTTCATTTGCCTATGCCAGATTATACAAATCGGTCCAAATGGAACGCCAGCAATAAGATCACAGTGGGTGAGCTGATATCCTCTGCGGCTTCAGCTCAGTGTCAGAGCTTCTTGCCTGTGCTGCTACTGTTGCTCCCATTATTATGCAGAACAGTGAAATGTCTATTAAGAAGGTTGCGCCAGCCCCTTCTGGACATATGGAGGGCGGGGACCCGGAAGTAATTAATGTGAACCGCGACTGACAGCTTAAGTATATTGCAATTCTCCATGAGAAAAAAACGTTTTAGAATTAATTGCGCAGAAAATCTCTGTGCTGCTCTTAAATTTTAGGCAACATTCTACACCACCGCTCCTGATGTGAGTACAGGAAAATGGCGTGAGTTAATCTTTTGAATGGGGACAGTCGTGTGTAAATATGAGGCAGAGGGGTTTGACGGTGAACGTTGCAAGTTAATTGTATTACAAAAACAGCGCTATGCTCTCCTTGCTCCGAGGTACGCCGCAAAATTCGACCCATTGTAAACAGGCTAATTGGTAATGAACAAGTTAAGTGAAAAATAATTGGAGATGCTTCAAAGGAGTGGAGCATCCCTCAAATCCAAGGATAGTAATTTATGCTCTTGGCGATAGTGTTAACTCGGATCGACTGCTCGCGATACACCTCGCTCCCATTTTCCATTCTATTGACTTCACTGTGAATAAAATCAGACAGCCCGACGATATCGCTCGTTTTAAACTATCGCCTGGAGTTAAACTTGCCCCCTTCTCCCCGCCAAGGTGTTAAAGGAACGAGGCTGTCATATTTTATACCTGAAGCGGTAAATATTGATCAACGTTTGGTGCTATGTCGACCCAGTCCTTGAAATTAACCTCCTTCACTACAATAACAATGTGTGTTCACATAGCGCCTTTAACGTAGTCTCACATCCCAAGGCACTACACATGAGTTATTCGGACAGGTGACCGAATTCTCGGTCAAAGAGGGAGTTTTTAAGGCGCATCTTAGAGGAGGAGAGAGAGATGGTGAGAGGCGGACTGGTTTCGGGAGGCGAGTCCAGAGCTTAAGACCGAGGCAGTTACTTCCTGTAACAGCCAAATAATTCGTTCCCGATTGGAGGCGAGTCAATCAGCAGTGAGGCAGATAGAAATCGATCCCCTGGTTTCAACTGTCTTTGTGCAGATTAAAAAAAATATTGGTGAATAAGGCATGAGGAAATTATGGAAACATGGGAAACGAAATTGCTCACGACATTATTTTGCTTTTTGTTTAATAAATATGAAGATTGGAACAGGAGTAGGCCATTCAGCCCCTCGAGCCTGTTGCGCCATTCAAATAGATCATGGCTGATCTGCATCTTAACGCCTTCATTCCGTAACATTTAATATCCTTGCCTAACAAAAATCGATCAATCCCAGTTTTGAAATTTTCAATTGACCCCCAGCCTCCACAGCTTTTTGGGGGAGAGAGTTCCAGATTTCCAATCCCCTTTGTGTGAAGAAGTGTTTCATAGCATCAAAACTGAATGACCTAGCTCTAAATTTGTGGTTATTCACCGTTCTCTGGACTCCCTCGCCAGAGGCAATAGCGTATCTCTATCTACCCTATGAATTAGTTTAATCATAATAGTGTTTCAATAGACACTTCAACTTTTTTTTAACACTTTCTCCTTTAGATGAGATCGCAATGCGTTTGTTAAACGGGACAGACTCTTGTTCCGGAAGAGTGGAGGTGTACTTTAATAACACTTGGGGAGCAGTTTGCGATGATGCTTGGGACATGCTCGATGCGACCGTTGTTTGTAGGCAACTGGGCTGCGGACCCGCCGAATCGGATCGTGGTAATGCTCATTTTGGAACCGCGTCTGGGCATTTTTGGCTGGATGATGTTCATTGCAAAGGGACCGAGTCGACTTTATGGACGTGTCCAGCAAATTTGGTGGGACAACACAACTGTGGTCCTGGCGAGGAGGCGTCTGTTATTTGTTCAGGTAGAGCTACAGTTTGTTAAAAAATATGATGACGGTATCACAACTCGTTAGAAATATGAACTACAGATAACCACACTAATGTGTTATGGAATTATCGTATATAATCCCACTTAGCAGACATATTTTCCTGGATTTTTTTTATAACTTGAAATTGTAAATTCTGCAAGGCAATTGGCAAATGCTAGTTTTAAAACTTCAAAACCCTGGACAATCATTTGGCAGTCTCGTTGAGCAATGTGGAAAGTTGTGATTTTGTTGTTGCGCTGTAGCATTGGTGATATTAGGACAGGTGACCTAATGCTTGGAAGGGAGAACAGATTCTGCACAGTATGTTCTAGCAAGCAACGTTGAATGGGTTTATTGAATGGATGCATCCAATTTTTAGCTGGACGGGGCGATTCAGAAGGACCTACTTTATTCGCTAGGCATGTGAGAGATCATGGGCCGCTGTGAATATTCAGTTCTGTCTCCGTTACACATTGAAAAAGTGAAGTGGACAATTATTGTCCTCCAAAAAGTGCCACGATGTCCATCCAGAGGAAGAATGTACCGAATTGGCAGATGAATTTCAATATAGATCAATGTGAGGTGGCACGTTTTGTTAGGAAGAATAAGACGGCCACGTAGCCCTTGGGAAATAAGAGTGTAAACGGGGAAGTAGAGCAGCTAGATTCAGGGGTACAGATACACACGTCACCAAAAGTAGCGACGCAGGTTAACAAGACCATAAAAAAGCAAGCCAAGCACTGGCGTTCAATTCTAGAGGGACAGAATTGGAATGCAGAGAAGTTACGCTAAAGTTGTACAGAACCATGGTTCGACCACACTTGAAGCTGATCTGGTCTCCACACTATAAAATGATATGGAGGCACTGGAGAAGGTGCAAATAAGATGTACTGGTAGGAGTGGGACTAACTGTATTGCTCTTGCAAAGAGCTAGCACGGGCTGAACGGGACGAATGGCCTCTTTCTGTGCAGTAACCATTCTATGATTCTATCATACCAGAAATGAGAGGTTATACCTATCAGGAAAGATTGAACAGGCTGGGACTCTTTTCTCTAGAAAAGGGAAGACTGAGAGTCACGTGATAGAGGTCTTTAAGATTTTTATAAGGGTTTGATAGGGTGTTTCCAATTGCGGGAGAGACCAGAACTAGGGGCCATGAACAAAAGATTGACACTAACCAATCCAATATCGAACTCAGGAGAAACATCTTCATCCAGGGAGTGGTGAGAATGTGGAACTCGCTCCCACAAGGAGTAGTTGAGGCGAATAGTGTAGATGCATTTAAGGGGAAGCTGGATAAACACATGAGGGAGAAAGGAATGGAAGATATGTTAATAGGGTGAGATAAAAAGGGAGGGAGGAGGCTCACATGGAGCATAAACACCGGCATGGATCCGTTGGGCCAAATGGCCTGTTTCTGTCCTGTAAATTCCAACTATTTCTTTGCAATTGAACGCCATACCATCGTGCTGATGACTGGGACTTAACTCGACGCGGAATTGTCTGCACGCAGCTGCATTGTGGATTTGCTGAATCCTCCCATGGAAATGCCAATTTTGGGGAAGGGAGCTCATCTATTTGGCTGGCTTCTATAAAATGAGAAGGCCGGGAGACCGACCTGTGGCATTTGCCAATCAAACGACTGGGGTCAGCACAACTGCAATCACAAACAGGATACTTCGGTTGCTTGATCAGGTACACACTGATGCTGCGTGTTTGACAGCGAGAGCAAAACAGACAGAAGGTTAGAAAGAAAGAAAGAAAGTTGCCAAATCTTTCACATCCAATTAATTGTATTTTTTTGCTGTAACCCTGCTTTGGGAAGGGTTGAGATTGGAAAACTATCACCTCTGTTTTTCCCTTTGACAGTGGAATTCAGAGTGTGATCTTTTAACATTCGTGGTACGTATTGAATCGAAAATTATAAGGACAGCGAACAGAACAGCAATGTAGATGATCCGACACAAGATTAAAGATATTTATATACAGTATTCCTATAATGAGGTTTACACTCTGCTCATCGCTGTTCCTGATTCACAGAAAATGTTAATTCTGAATTTCTGATTTCAGGTCGACCATTAAAGCCCATTCTCTCACTGGGAAGGAAATCTGGCCCCTTTCTGAAAGGAGACACCGTAACGATGATGTGCTGGGCTTCGCGTCTTTATGCAGGAGGCACCTTTTATTTGAATAAAGTTGGCGAATCTAAGCCCATTTTGTCGCGAACTGCACCAAAAGGAACTCATAACATCACCTTCACCATCGACGATGTAAATGTTAGCTGGAGTGGAGACTACACGTGTCACTGTCAAACAAGGAATTCAGGATGGCTGATCAACTCAACCAGTAGTGAACCAGTCCATGTACACGTAAGAGGTGAGCGAGATTGTCTATTGAGAGCTAAAATCGTCCCATCGCTATCTCTCTCTCTCTATTTAACCATCTCTGAAATGCTTTTAGTTGTATCTCCGACAGAAAGAGAAAGAGATGCAGAGATTGAACGAGTACAGTTAGCAACTTGATTCATTGTGGATAGGTTCACCTTACCTGACATCTCGAGTTAGTTAATGACTGTTTGAAATTGCCGTGAATACTCTTGTAAAGACAAAGTTAGATCAGTTCGTTCAGGTCATTGTCAGCACTGGTCATTATCTCCAGCTCTATCACAGTTCTGTTGATTTACCTGCAGCCCATGGTCGGATTGGGCATAACAGCAAGCATACTTCTGGGATGTATCTGCAGATCCACACACAGCGCTTGGGGAACACATGAAACTTGGATGGGGATGCTAAATGGATAGGATCGCATGGGCCGACGTTTATACGCCCCACTTGATATTCAGTCCTTTTGAAGTCAATGGGGGAAAAGTTGGATAAGGGCCGTTTTTGGGCACGGGTAGCGTGATGCTCTATTACCCCGCGCCCAATGGCCCCTGCGAGTTTCGGCCAGCCGGAGGGCTCACCTGCAAACAGCATTCCATTCAGGATCTTGCACGTGGAATCAATACAATTCGCACTTTCCACCACCAGGGGGAGCTCAATCTCTTAAAGGGAGGATGTTTCTTAGAAATCTCTTAAAGGTAGCTGGTACATGTTATTTCCTGAAAATAACAGTCTACTGTCTGCACGGAGTCTGAACAGATATCAGACATCACACATGTAAAACACAGATGCAGGTCCCATCCCTATGTTTACACACTGATGAGTTATGTTAAAACATTGAATAAAGGTTGCGCACTACTAAATCCCACATCCTCCAGACCTCACCAATGTGCCGATCTGAGTTGGTACTAGGCCTGCGAGAGTGCATGCACCAAGGTTCTCTGCTGATGCACTAGAGGCCTTGGTGCAAGAGGTGGGCAGAAGGAGGGACATCCTATATCCGCTGTGGGGGAGCAAGAGGTCCTCCAGACATATATCCAAAAGGCAGTGGGAGGCAGCGGGGGACGAAATCAATGCCAGGTGAACAGCATCATGAACATTGATGCAGTGGAGGGAGAAGTTCAATGCCTTGACATGAGTGGTCGAGGTGAGTGAGGTGCGTGCGCATCCAAGACGCCATTTTGGATGTCAGCGAGGCCGTGGAGCGCCGAAACAACGGGCGCTACACTGCCCAATTTTGCGCCCAATGTGCCTGAATATCAGACGAGGAGTATAAAGGGCGATATTATACCGCCCGTTTTGCACTACTCTTCAAGCCGAATTTCTACCCCTGGATATTTTACTGACAGGTTGAAGACCATCAATTGTCTAGTTCCGGCGCGCCATTAGTTAATCTGGTTCACGTTAATGAAATAATGGTGTCACAGATTTCGGAATGTTTGCATTACAGAACACAATTTCATGGAAGCATTGATCCGCCTCTGCCTTGCTGCTGTTTTCCTGGTTCTTATTATATTTCTACTTGCGTGGGGATTGACGAAAAAATATCGGCGTAAAGATAAAACCTACAGTAGCACAGGTGAGAGTGTACTGCGGATGTTATTGAACTTAAGACTCTGTGCTTTATTTTATTGTCTTTTTACAATCTTGTAGTGAGATTTGATTAATTAACATGTGCTGTACATTGGGATATATGCGTCCGGTAGTTGTAACAACGATTGTTGTAACATACTAATCGATCCCTTTACTTAAATATATTAATGTCACCGCTTTGAAATTTAAATATATATATATATATATATATATATTAGAATTTCCTGGCTGCTTCTCCCACTCCTCCGCCGAACTTCCACCAAAACTACAGTGGCAGAGCGGGCGAAGACCTGAGGACATTCTCTGGGCGAAAAGAACAGTAGTCATTTTTGTCTGGCCGATGATTAATGTCTATTTTTGTTTTCACTGCAACAGAAAATTGCAAACGGTTCAACGATCCTGGAAATTACCGGCGATATAATTCAAGTGCAGCAGACAGCCTGCATCGGGAGAGCAGTTTGTAGTTATGGGAAGTGCACACGGAACTGACCCGTATTGAATGATCCAGTTAAATTGCGTGATTCAGAAAGGCGCATACTGTCGAATTGACCGCTGATCCACAATGGAAATCCATAACCAACAGATCAGTCTGCTTAAAACGTCGTCTGTTTCGTTAAAACTTAGCGTTAAATTCTTTGTGTTCAATTTGTAGCACATTTGCTATCATATCTTTGTCATAATTCTGTATGAAGGTACTTCATTATAAATTCCTAGCTCCACATTTAAAATGAGCTCTATGAAAAAATAACACAGTGTGATTGCACCTCCCCTTCAGTGGTGACCCACTAATCCCTTAGTTTTGCCTCTCTAAGTTCCTCAACTTGTACGTCAGAGACTTTCCGATGCTTCCACCAACTCTGCTGCCCCACTTCCCAAGTTACTGCACGTTTTGCTATTCAACTGTAAGTAATCAGGTCAAAGTACTCAATAAAAAAACAACGACAGAATGTATTTCATTGAAAACGGGGGCTGAATCGTTGCATGCGTACCTTTATCCAATTAACCAATACCCTGTAATGCGACTTCCCCTGAAGATTACACTCGGTCTTGATTGGAGTATCTGAGCTCCTCTGCAGTACAGGCCGAGGAAATGAGAGACGCAAAACCGTGGTGTTACAGTACCAAGGGTGAATAGATCGGACTTCAGCGTGACAATTTACATAGAAATGTGCACATTGAAATTTATAATGGGAAAATGTGTGCAGAGACCTAAGTTATATTAATGTATATCAATGCATATTATTACTCGACCTCTCCAGTGTGAGTCATTGAGATGTCCGCCGTGCCCTTGTCCATTTGAATTATGCTTCATAATATTATGCTTTCTTGTTGACTCATAATCTCCAGTACAATGACTTACCATTAAGTGGCAGGAATGAAAATGGTGAATATAATGAAATAAAGCATATTTCGCATATTATTTTCAGTTCAAACAAATACAAAAAGAACCAAACGTACATAGTCAGAATGACAAATCAATAAAACCAATTATAATAACGATTAAATGAGAAAGCGAGTTTATGCTGACAAGCTATTTATTAATGAATCAATTATTACACAAGCAACAGTAAAACTCCATTCAGAGAATAAAAAACACGCCAGAAATATTTCGGCATCTATTCGCAGACATGAGGTAGCCTTTGGATGGCGGATGCAATGGTTTGGGGGGAAATGGCCTGCAGAATGTGGGGTGAAATCGGCGGTGGAGCAATACAAGCGATAGAGCACAGGCAGATCGATTTACATCTCACCAAGGAAACGAAGCTCGGGCGTTGTGTAAAACGGGCGGCCCATCCGTTGTCGCCCGTGTTATCGCGAAAGAGAGAACATTTTTGGTGGGCGAACAAAAGTAGGAGCAAGGAGAAATCAATATCCTGACACAGCTAACCATGATACGAAAAACATTTTTTAAGACATTCAGGGGCACTGTAATCCCGGAAGAATATTAACAGGGAATTGGGGCTGAGGTGCTGCCTGAATCGTGCCGCTGTGTGTCTAAGTGTAGGAATCAGTGGCTTTTGGAGTTCCATCTAGTGATAGAAATGTGCAGTTGCAGGTATTGAATGTGATGTGGCGATGCCAGTGATGGACTGGGGTGGACAAATGTAAGGAGTCTTGCAACACCAGGTTATAGTCCAACAGCTTTATTTGAAATCACAAGCTTTCGGATGTGGCTGATCTCCACTTTCTCGCCCAATCCCCATATCCCTTGATTCAATTAGCGTCCACAAATCCATCAGTCTCATCCTTGAATATACTCAACGACTGAGCATCCACAGCCCTCGAGGGTAGAGAATTCACAACCCTCTGAGTGAAGAAATTCCTTCTCGTCTACGTCTTGAATGGCCGACCCATTATCCTGAGACTATGTCCCCTAGTTCTGGACTCTCCAGCCAGGGGAAACAGCCTCTCAGCATCTAACCTGTCAAGCCCCCTCCAGTATCTACAATGAAATCACCTCTCATTCTTCTAAACTCAAGAGAGTACAGGCCCATTCTACTAAATCTCTCCTCATAGGACAACCCACTCATTCCAGGAATCAATCTAATGAACCTTCGTTGCTCTGCCACTCAGGCAAGCATATCCTTCCATTGATAAGGAGATCAAAACTGTACACAACATTCCAGGTTTAGTCTCACCAAAGCCCTACACAATTGAGGTGCGACTTCCTTAATCTTGTTGGCTATACCAGTCAGATGGAGGTAGGTACAAATTTGTAATTTTAATGTATTAGTTTCCCTAAGATTACAGCTGTCCGTGGAAGGAGGGCCTACCTAAGAGCTGAGGATCCAGGAGCGAAGAGATATCACACCTACTGACGATCGCTCACCACTTTGGCCACAGTAGGGAGCGGATATCGCACCACCCCCATTCTGTAGGGGGTTAAGACCATCATCTCACTGGAAGGCGAGGCAACCATTCCCACTGCGCCAACTCATAATGATAAGATTATATAGGTTCCTGGGTTAAATGCTCAAAGCTGCTAATATATTAGCGGTAAGATGAACTCACAATACAGGACGCCGAATGCTGTCTTGAGCCAGCTACATAATGACTCTAATCATAAACTAATCTAGCCAATTGGTGTCAATATAGGACACTGGTGTAAACGAGCAAATTGGAACCAGACAACTAATTAATGTGGAATTACCATGACATAAATAAATTGCCTTTGTAACCTTCTTTACTGGATCTGGCAGTTAACTCTATCTCGTAATAATTTGCATACATTATGTCTACTGATTAAATGCTGTTATTAAGGACACGAGGATAATGAAGATACTTTAATTCATGACTATATGGTCTGTATTCTCCTCTCAGAATGTTGTCAAGAAAGGGTTCGTTCCTTCACTGTGTACTCAGTTCCAACACTGCAAGGTAGTGGACAGGTAAGAAAATAATAAGAAAGGCTAATGGAATGCTGGCCTTTATTTCAAGGGGGTTGAAAAACAAAGGCGTTTAAGTTATGCATCAGTTTTACAGCCTTGGTTAGATCCCACCTGGAGTATTGCGTTCAGTTCTGGGCACCGCATCTCAGAAAGGAAATATTGGCCTTGGACGGGTCGCAGTGCAGAATCACCAGAATGATACCGGGGCTAAAAGGATTGCATTATGAATACAGGTTACCTAAACATGGGTTGTATTCCCTTGAGCTTAGAAGGTAAAGGGGTCGATTTAGACAATGTATTTAAAAGGATCAGAGGAATCGATAAGGTGTATACAGATAATCGATTTCCCCTGGTGGAGAGATCCAGAATAAATCGAAACAATCTTAAAATTCGAGTTAAATCGTTCAGGAGTAACATCAGGAAATACTTTTTTCACAATAAGAGCAGTGGAAACTCATAAGTCGCTCCCACAGAACATACAAACTAAGTGCAGGAGTAGGCCACTCGGCCCCTCGCACCTGCTCTGCCATTTGATAAGACCATGGCTGATCTGATTACGACCTCAAATCTACTTTCCCGTCTACCTACTATAACTTTTGACCTCCTTGTTAATCAGGGCTCTCTCTAACTCAACCTTAAAAATATTCAATGACCATGCCTTCACCGCTCTCTGGGAAGGGAGTTCCACAGACTCACGACCCTCGGAGAGAAAAAAAATCTCCTCATCTCCGCTTAAATGGGACACCCCTTATTTTTAAACCGTGGCCCCCTAGTTCTAATCCCTCCCACAAGGGGAAACATCCCCTCAACATTTACCGCTTCTAGTCCCCTCATGATCTTATATATTTCAATAAGATCACCTCTCATTCTTCTAAACTCCAGTGTATACAGGCCCAAATTGTCCAACCTTTCCTCATCCCAGGAATCAGTCGTGTGAACCTTCTCTGAACCACCTCGAAAGCAATTATGAGGTAAAAGCTAAAGAATTCCAGTTCCCCTTTTTTGTAACATACAATTTCTTCATCTTCCCGTTTATTGGCGAAACTTTTAACTTCGGTGACGGAGTAAAACGCCCGTTCTACCGCCAAATTTTCCTTTCAATTGACTTCAATGGATAATCTAGCTTTCCGCTTAAACACCTTGCCTGAATTTTCTTTGCATTGAAGTCACAGGTAAGGATAATCAACTGCCAATATAATCAAAAATTACCTTTTTTTTCTTTCACACGACGATCGAATTGCTTCATATTCCAAGCTTTTCCTGAAATCTTCCAGAATTTGAATTCAGAATGGACAATTGGGCCACCCATGTTATGAATTCAAATTAAAACGTTAGACATTAGAATATCTTCTGAGTTTGGAGTTTAAATCTTACATTAACAACAATAATGAGAAAGATTTCATCTGCTTTTATTGCAAGAAGTCACAAGTTAGGATAACCTGACCAGCAATCGGTATTCAACTAACTGTATCTGACTGTGACGAATAATATTAATACAGCATTAGTATGTTTGTATTTTCAAAAGGCATTCAATAAGTTGCCACATAAAAGGTTGTTACACAAGGTAAGGTCTCATAGGGTTGGGCGTAATATATTAGCATAGATAGAGGATTTATTAACGGACAGGAAACAGAGTGTAAGGATAAACGGGTCATTTTCAGGTTGGCAGGCTGTAACTAGTGGGATGCCGCATGGATCAGTGCTTGGACCTCAGCTATTTACAATCTATATTAGTGACTTAGATGAAGGGACCGAGTGTAATTTATCCAAGTTTGCTGACGATACAAGCAAAAGCTTGATGCGTAATCTAATTGACGTGTTTAAAATGATAAAACATTCGATAGGGTAGATAAGGAGAAACTACTCCATCTGGTGGGCAAATCCAAAACAAAGGAGCAAAATCGGAAAATTAGGGCCATTTCGGAGCGAAATCAAGAACCACTTTTTAACTCAAAGGGTTCTAGAAATCTGGAACTTTCTCCTCTAATAGACTGCGGATGTTGGGTCAATTGGAATTGTCAAGGATGAGATCGATATGTTTTTGTTAGGTGAGGGTATCATGGAAAATTGATCAAAGGCGGGTAAATGGAGTTGAGGTGCTGATCACCCGTGATGTAATAGAATGGCGGTGATTGCAGGAGGGGCAGAATGGCCGACTCCTCATCCTATGTTTCAACCAACATCGTCAGAACAAATTATATCGGCATGGATCTCATTTGTTATTTGCGGCTGCTTGCACAAGAATTAAACTTGAAAAATAATTTCATGGACTGAAAGTATTTGCAGACGTCTTGCAGATGTGGGAAAAGCACGGTTTGTAAATCTAAGTTCTTTCTTCCTTAAAGCTGAGAAGCTCCAACAATTGAGAATAAGAGAAATAGGCTCTAAGTTTCTTCTCCGTGTCACCCACTGTGTTTTGTCCTCTTCTCGAATCTTGTCATCTGAGCCCCATCGACCTCTCCACTCACTGTACACAGTTTCACCTTCATCCATCTCCCTCTTGTATCACTCACTCTCACCTTTATCAATCTCCCTCTTGTATCACTCACTCTCACCTTTATCAATCTCCCTCTGTATCACTCACTCTCACCTTTATCAATCTCCCTCTTGTATCACTCACTCTCACCTTTATCAATCTCCCTCTGTATTGACTCACTCTCACCTTTATCAATCTCCCTCTTGTATCACTCACTCTCACCTTTATCAATCTCCCTCTGTATCACTCACTCTCACCTTTATCCATCTCCATCTGTATCACTCACGCTCAACTTTATCTATTGTCCTCTGTATTACTCACCTTTATCCATCTCCCTCTGTATCACTCACTCTCACCTTTATCAATCTCCCTCTTGTATCACTCACTCTCACCTTTATCAATCTCCCTCTGTATCACTCAATCTCACCTTTATCCATCTCCCTCTGTATCACTCACTCTCAACTTTATCCATTGTCCTCTGTATTACTCACCTTTATCCATCTCCCTCTGTATCACTCACTCTCACCTTTATCAATCTCCCTCTGTATCACTCACTCTCACCTTTATCCATCTCCCTCTGTATCACTCACTCTCACCTTTATCCATTGTCCTCTGTATTACTCACCTTTATCCATCTCCCTCTGTATCACTCACTCTCACCTTTATCAATCTCCCTCTGTATCACTCACTCTCACCTTTATCCATCTCCCTCTGTATCACTCACTCTCACCTTTATCTATTGTCCTCTGTATTACTCACCTTTATCCATCTCCCTCTGTATCACTCATCTCACCTTTATCCATCTCCCTCTGCATCACTCACTCTCACCTTTATCCACCTCCCTCTGTATCACTCATCTCACCTTTATCCATCTCCCTCTGCCTCACTCACTCTCACCTTTATCCACCTCCCTCTGTATCACTCACTCTCACCTTTATCCACCTCCCTCTGTTTCACTCACTCTCACCTTTATCAATCTCCCTCTGTATCACTCACTCTCACCTTTATCAATCTCCCTCTGTATCACTCACTCTCACCTTCATCCATCTCCCTCTGTATCACTCACTCTCACCTTTATCTATTGTCCTCTGTATTACTCACCCTTATCAATCTCCCTCTGTATCAATCACTCTCACCTTTATCAATCTCCCTCTGTATCACTCACTCTCACCTTTATCAATCTCCCTCTGTATCACTCACTCTCACCTTTATCTATTGTCCTCTGTATTACTCACCTTTATCAATCTCCCTCTGTATCAATCACTCTCTCCTTTATCCATCTCCCTCTGTATCACTCACTCTCACCTTTATCTATCGTCCTCTGTATTACTCACACCTTTATCCATCTCCCTCTGTATCACTCACACCTTTATCCATCTCCCTCTGTATCACTCACGCTCACCTTTATCAATCTCCCTCTGTATCACTGACTATCACCTTTATCAATCTCCCTCTGTATCACTGACTCTCACCTTTATCAATCTCCCTCTGTATCACTCACTCTCACCTTTATCTATCGTCCTCTGTATTACTCACACCTTGATCCATCTCCCTCTGTATCACTCACTCTCACTTTTATCAATCTCCCTCTGTATCACTGACTCTCACCTTTATCAATCTCCCTCTGTATTACTCACTCTCACCTTTATCTATCGTCCTCTGTATTGCTCACACCTTTATCCATCTCCCTCTGTATCATTCACTCTCACCTTTATCTATCGTCCTCTGTATTACTCACACCTTTATCCATCTCCCTCTGTATCATTCACTCTCACCTTTATCTATCGTCCTCTGTATTACTCACCCCTTTATCCATCTCCCTCTGTATCACTCACTCTCACCTTTATCTATCGCCCTCTGTATCACTCACACTTATATCCATCTCCCTCTGTTGGTGTCACCACTCTACACACAGTCTCACCTTAATCTATTTCCCTGTGCATCACTCAGTGTACTCCCTCTCGCCTTTATGTTGGAGTCTCTCTGTATCACTGTGCTCAGTCTCACCTTTATCTAGCTTCCTCTGTATGCTGTCTCACTCTTATCCACCTCCAGCTGTTAGAAAGGCGGCAGCCAAATTGCGCCCAGCAAACAGCAATGTATCAATAGCCAGATCATCTGTGTTTTCATGATGTTGGTTAAGGGATAAATATGGGCCAGGATATCGGGGACAAATCCCATGCTCTTCTACCAAATAATGCCATTGGATCTTTCACGTCCACCTAAGAGGGCAGTCGGGGCCTCGGTATGAAGTCTCATCTGAAGGTCGGCACCTCCGACAGTGCAGCACTCCCTCAGCACCGCACTGGGAGCGTCAGGCTGCGTTAGTTGCTCAAGTCTCTGGAGTGGAACTTTATACCCACGACCTTCATGACTCAGGCGAGCGAGTTATCAACCGAGGCACAGCTGACACTAATTGATCGCCCCAGAAAGTAGACTGTGCTGTGGTCCGAATACTTAAAACGTTGCAGACGACACAAAGCTGGGGTGGAATGTGAGCTGTGAGGAGGATGCAAAGAGGCTCCAATGTGATTTAGGCAAGTTGGGTGAGTGGGCAAGAAGATGGCAGATGCAGTATAACGTGGATAAATGTGAGGTTATCCACTTTGGTTGAAAAAAACAGAAAGGCAGATTATTTTCTGAATGGAGATAGATTGGGAAAAGGGGAGTTGCAACGAGACCTGGGTGTCCTTGTACACTAGTCGCTGAAAGCGAGTATTCAGGTGCGGCAAGCAGTTAGTAAGGTGAATGGTATGTTGGCCTTCATTGCAAGAGGATTTGAGTACAGGAGCAGGGATGTCTTACTGCAGTTTTACAGGGCTTTGGTGAGACCACATCTGGAGTATTGTGTGCAGTTTTTGTCTCCTTATCTGAGGAAGGATGTCCTTGCCATGGAGGGAATGCAACGAAGGTTTACCAGACTGATTCCTGGGATGGCAGGACTGACGTTTGAGGAGAGATTGGGTCGACAAGGCCTATATTCACTGGAGATTAGAAGAATGAGAGGTGATCTCTTTGAAACATATAAAATTCTAACAGGACGAGACAGACTAGATGCAGGATGGATGTTCCCATTGGCTGAATCAGTGGAGGGTATGGTTTGTGTCTGGATGTCAATCATTTTTTAAAAATCGCCCAACACACCTGGTGTGCAGAAGCTGAGTGCTGCAGTACTGCAGTGGAGTCAGACACTGACACTGATTGTATCGCTGGTTTTCATTTGTCGATATTCAGAATGATCATTAACAGAGATATTAAACTGATCACTTTTGTATTTTCTACCTCACCTGTTCTTGAGTAATGAGAGAATATTTTATTTATACAGGCAAATCCTTGAAGGACCCAGAATAAATGTGATGTTTCCTCCAGCCAAAGCAGAAGGAACAGTGCAGCCAGCTCCTTCTCACACACAGTAGGTACACTATCACTCACAGAGAGCACAGAGACACAGACAGGTCATCAGTTCCACAGTCTCAGACAGCAGAAGTAGTCAGTCCCACACTGTTCCCAAGTTCCAGAGACACATTTTCAATCCAACTGTCAAACAGAGCAGGTGATGCAGATACTGTTCCATTTCCCCCTAACTCAGTCCCGCTGACAGGGAAATACAAAAATCCCAGTCCAAAATCACACTCTCAGATTGAAAAGCACTGTGTCAATCTCACAACAGGGCAACATTAAATATCAGATAGAAATCACACATGGTACCTGATTGAAAAGGTACAGAATGAATCCAACGATGTACCGTGTGATTCCAATTGAATACTAGCCCAGAACTCACATACAGTATCAGATTGAGAAATGCTGTGAGAGTTTAACCTGAGAAACACATTAGATACCAGTTTATAATATATTCATAGTATGAGATTTAAAGATACAGTATCAATTCTATTAGTACAGACTGAAATACACATTACATACCAGTCCAAATATCTCATACAGTATTAGATTGAGGGATACTGTATCAATTCCATTATTTTAGACTGAGGTACACATTATAGCTACTATGTCAACATATCAGTTTGAAAGATATATTGTCACTCAAAATTGTACTCACAGAGATACAGATTTAAGAGTAGTCCAAAAAGTGCACACATTATCTGACTAAAACCTACATCATATCCTAAAGTGTATCCATTTTAACAATTAAATAATGAGAAAAACTATGTCAGGATTACATCATTTAAATTGTAGTTTTCAACATCATAAATATAATCTGAGTGGAAAATTGCATACAGATACAGAATGAATCCCAAACTCACACACAGTACCAGGGACTGACAGATACAGAATGAGTCTCACACTCACATACAGTACCACATACTGAGAGATACATAATGAATCCCACACTCACACACAGTACCAGAGAATGACAGATACAGAATGAATCTCAAACTCACATACAGTACCAGGGACTGACAGATACAGAATGAATCCCAACTCACACACAGTACCAGAGACTGACAGATACAGAATAAATCCCACACTCACTCACAGTACCACATACTGACAAATACAGAATGAATCTCACACTCACACACATTACCAGAGACTGACAGATACAGAATGAATCCCACACTCACACACAGTACCAGAGACTGACAGATACAGAATGAATCCCTCATTCACACACAGTACCAGAGACTGACAGATACAGAATGAATCCCACACTCACACACAGTACCAGAGACTGACAGATACAGAATGAATCCCACACTCACACACAGTACCAGAGACTGACAGATACAGAATGAATCCCTCATTCACACACAGTACCAGAGACTGACAGATACAGAATGAATCCCACACTCACTCACAGCACCACAGACTGACAGATACAGAATTAATCTCACAGTCGCATTACTGCAGACTGAGTTACAACTCTCACACATGTGAGTTTAATACATGCAGTATCCATTCGAATAGTTTATCATGAGAGACAAATTGCAAACAAGTCCAACACTCTCGTACAGTATCAGATTGAGAAATGCTGTGACAGTGTAACCTGAGAAACACATTAGATACCAGTTTATAATGAACTCATAGTATGAGATTTAAAGATACAGTATCAATTCTATTAGTACAGACTGAGATACACATTACATACCAGTCCAAAAATCTCATACAATATTAGACTGAAAGACAGAGTATCGACTACAATAGTACAGACTGAGCTACACATTATATACCAATTCAAAAATCACCATCAGTTTGAAATATATATTATGATTCACAATAGTACTCACAGAGATACTGATTTAATAGTAGTCCAAAGAGCACACAAATTATCTGATTAAAAAACCTCCAGCACCAAATCCTAAAGTTTATCCATATTTACCAATTAAATAATGAGAAAAACTGTTTAAACATTGAGCTATTAAAGCTACAGTATTGAACGCCATAATGTAATCTGAGAGAATAATTATAGACAAATACAGAATAAATCTCACATTCATTCTCTATCTGTCACCACAGTTGACAGATCGAGAATGAATCACTCACTCTCATAATGTACCAGAGACTGACAGATAAATTATGAATCCCACACTCACACAGTACCAGAGACTGAGAGATACAGACTGAATCCGACACTCACATAGAGTATAGAGTATGAGAAACTACATATATATAAAATTATTCAACACCCATACACAATACGAGGTGATGTATTCTAAGAATGAATCCAACACGCACATATAGTACCAGGGAGTGACAGAAACAGAATGAATCCCACACTCACACACGGTACCAGAGATTGTATATACAGACTGAATCCCACACTCAAACACAGTAACAGAGATTGTATATACAGAATGAATCCCACAATCATATATAGTACCAGATTACAGAATCAATCCCACACTAACATAGATTATGAGAAACTGCATATATAAAGTGAATTCAACACACACATACAGTACTGGAGACTGACAGACACAGAATAAATCCCACACTCATACAGTATCAGAGACTGCATATATCGAATGAACTGACAACTCACACACACTACTGACAGATACAGAATGAATCCCACACTCACACACGGTACCAGCAACTGAGAGATACAAAATGAATCTCACAGTTGCCTCCAGTAATGCACACTGAGAGATACAAAATGCAGACTGAGTTGAACATTATGTACCAGTCCAAAAATCTCTTGGTGTCAGATTGTAAGGTACAGCATTAATTCCATTAGTGCAGACTGAGGTACACATTATATACAACTGTAAAAAACTTATACAGATTCAGGCTGAAATATACAGTGTTCTGTTCATGCAGATTAAGCTGAACATTATGTGGAAGTTCAAAAATGTCACCATATCAGTTTGGAAGATATACTAATTCACAATTGTTTTCACATCGATACAGATTTAAAAGTAGTCCAAAAAGTGCACACATTATCTAATTATACCCTTCGGCATTACATTTTAAAGTGTATCATTATCTACCACTTAAATACTGGGAAAAAATATTTATACATTTCGGTATTGAAGATACAGTTTTGAACGCCATACTCTAAACTGAGATACAGAAAAAGAATGAATCTCATACTCAGATCCTGTGCCAGAGTCTGACATGTAGAATGAATCCCTCACTCACGCAACGTACCAGTGGCTGATACAGAATTTATATCACTCATTACAGTATCAGAGATTGATGGAAACAGGATGAATGTCTCACTCACATACGGCACCAGAGACTGATAGATATGGAATGAATCCCAAATTCACACACTGCGCCAGAGACTGACAGGAAAAGAATGAATCTCACTCAGATAAAGTACCAGGGACTGATATATACAGAATGAATCCCACACTCACACACAGTACCACAGTCAGACAGATACAGAATGAATCTCACAGTCACATTACTTCAGACTGAGTTACACTTAACTTGCCAGTCCAAAAATCTTACAGCATCAGATTGAAAGATATATCAATTCCACCAGCACGTACTGAGCTACATGTTACACATCAGTCCAAAAATCTCATAGCATATCAGACTGAAAGATACAGTATCAATTCCACCAGCACGTACTGAGCTACATGTTACGCACCAGTCCAAAAATCTCTTACAGTATCAGACTGGTAGATAAAGGATCAATTCCACCAGCACGTACTGAGCTACATGTTACGCAGGAGTCCAAAAATCTCTTACAGTATCAGACTGGTAGATAAAGGATCAACTCCACCAGCACGTACTGAGCTACATGTTAGGCACCAGTCCAAAAATCTCATAAAGTATCAGACTGAAAGATACAGTATCAATTCCACCAGCACGTACTGAGCTACAAAAATCTCATACCGTATCGGACTGGTAGATACAGTATCAATTTCATTAGTGCAGACTGAGCTACACATCACATCACATTCCGGTCCAAAAATCTTACAAAGGATCAAACTGATAGATACAGTATAAATTCCATTAGTGCAGGATGAACTACATATTACATTCCAGTCCAAAAATCACATACAATGTCATTCTGAGATACAGAATTAAACCCATTATTGCAGACTGAGCTACAAATTACATACCAGTCCAATAATTTCACCATGAACAGATTGAAAGTTACATTATCATTCAAATCAGAGTTCAGAGATTAAGACGTAATACTACTCCAAAACTCACACAAGTTTTATTAGAGAAAATTGAAAAGTGTATCCATATTTACAAATAAAACACTCGACGAGAAACTGCAAGTACTTTAAAGTATTAAAGATATAGTTTTAAATAAAATATTGTCAACTGAAATAAGAATAAAGACTGAATTGCAGAATGAATCCCACACTCAGATGAAGTACCAGAGACTGACAGACACAGAATGAATCCCACGCGCACAAACAGCACCAGAGACTGTCAGTATCAGAGTTGGTTCACACTCATGTATAGTTCCAGAGACTGACAGATACTGAATAAACCCCACAATCATAGACAGTATCAGAGACTGACAGATACAGAATAAACCCAAATTCGCATATAGCACCAGAGACAGACAGATGCAGAATAAGCCCCACAATCATATACAGTACCAGATACTGACAGATGCAGAATAAACCCCACAATCATATACAGTACCAGACACTGACAGCTACAGAATAAATCCCACACTCATATACAGTATCAGAGAGTGACGTATACAGAATGAATCCCACACTCACACACACTACCAGAGACTGACAGGTTCAGAATAAACCCCACACTCATATACAGTACCAGATACTGACAGACACAGAATTAACCCCACGCTCATATGCACTACCAGATACTGAGAGATACAGAATAAACCCCACACTCGCATACAGCACCATTGGCAAATAGGTATAGAATACACCCCACACTCATGTACAGTACCAGAGACTGACAGGCACAGAATGAATCTCACACTCACACACAGTACCAGGGACTGACAGATACAGAATACACCCCACACTCCTACACAGCACCAGAGACTGACAAATACAGAAAAAAACCCACAATCATATAGAGTACCAGATACTGACCAATACAGAATAAACCTCTCACACATATGTAGTGTCAGAGACTGACAGATACAGGATAAACCACACTCATATACAGTACCAGAGGCTGACAGGCACAGAATGAATCCCAAAGTCTCATACAGTATCAGAGACTGACAGGTTCAGAATAAACCGCACACTCATGTACAGTTTCAGAGACTGACAGATACAGAATAAACCCTACACTCGCAAACAGTACCAGAGACTGAAAGATACTGAATAAAAACCACATTCATATACAGTAACAGACCCTGACAAATACAGAATAAAAACCACACTTATTTACAGTACCAGAGACTGACAGATACAGAATAAACCCCAAACTTGCATACAGTATCCGAGACTGAAAAATTCAGAATAAAACCCACAATTATTTACAGTACCAGAGACTGACAAGTACAGAATAAACCCCACACTCTTGTACAGTGCCAGAGACTGTTAGAAACTGAATAAACCCCACACTCACATACTGCAGCAGATACTGACAAATACAGAATAAACCCTACACTCATGTACAGTAACAGAGACTGACAGAGACAGAATAAATCCCACACTCGCATGCAAGTACCCGAGACAGACAGATACAGAATAATCCATACACTCATGTAGAGTACCAGAGACTGACAGGCACAGAATGAATCCTAAACTCTCACACAGTAGCAGAGAGTGGAATATAGGGAATAAATCCCGCTCTCACATACAGCATCAGAGACTGACAAATACAGAATAAGCTCCACACTCATGTGCACTACTGGAGACTGACAGTTACAGAATTAATTCCACACACATATTCATTCCCGGCTGTTTAAAACCATCTTATTCCGCTCACTGAGGGAATGGCGCCCACAGGCCGAGCTGGGGGAGGGGAGCGCGCATGCGCTCTTCTGCTCACGAACAACCAGCGCTGGTGGCGGGGCTGAGTCACGCATGCGCAGATATCTGGTTTAATTCCCAATACAAAAATCGATAGAAACTTTCCCCAATTGGAATTTTTCAGCGTCTGAGCAAAGGAAGAGGGGCTGGGGGAAAGGTCAGAGGGAATGGGGTCCACAGGCAGTGCAGGAACAGACACCAGAATGGAAAACAGATGGGATTCCTCCAGTGCCTAACGCTGCAATCCAGACTGACTTTACAATCTCTAACTATGAAACTAGATGTTTCCATCCCTGCTGTTTCTCTCGGTATCTTTTGATGATAAAGAGCCTTTCAGAGATGAAGTGGGCGGCTGTTGAATGAGCCAATGGATTCTGTTCATTCTTGGACTCTTTATTGATGAAGCTGACGGGAGAGGAAGAAACTGGGGGGAGGATTTCTCAAACCAATCATAGAATCATAGAAGTTACAACATGGAAACAGGCCCTTCGGCCCAACATGTCCATGTCGCCCAGTTCATACCACCAAGCTAGTCCCAATTGCCTGGACTTGGCCCATATCCCTCGATACCCATCATACCCATGTAACTGTCCAAATGCTTTTTAAAAGACAAAATTGTACCCGCCTCTACTACTGCATCTGGCAGCTCGTTCCAGACACTCACCACCCTTTGAGTGAAAAAATTGCCCCTCTGGACCCTTTTGTATCTCTCCACTCTCACCTTAAATCTATGTCCCCTCGTTATAGACTCCCCTACCTTTGGGAAAAGATTTTGACGATCTACCTTATCTATGCCCCTCATTATTTTATATACTTCTATAAGATCACCCCTTAACCTCCTACTCTCCAGGGAAAAAAGTCCCAGTCTGTCTAAACTCTCCCTATAAGTCAAACCATCAAGTCCCGGTAGCATCCTAGTAAATCTTTTCTGCACTGTTTCTAGTTTAATAATATCCTTTCTGTAATAGGGTGACCAGAACTGTACACAGTATTCCAAGTGTGGCCTTACTAATGTCTTGTACAAATTCAACAAGACATCCCAACTCCTGTATTCAATGTTCTGACCAACGAAACCAAGCATGCTGAATGCCTTCTTCACCACCCTATCCACCTGTGACTCCTCTTTCAAGGAGCTATGAACCAGTACTCCTAGATCTCTTTGTTCTATAACTCTCCCCAACGCCCTACCATTAACGGAGTAGGTCCTGGCCCGATTCGAACTACCAAAATGCATCACCTCACATATATCTAAACTAAACTCCATCTGCCATTCATCGGCCCACTGGCCCAATTCATCAAGATCCCGTTGCAATCCTAGATAACCTTCTTCACTGTCCACAATGCCACCAATCTTGGTGTCATCTGCAAACTTACTAACCATGCCACCTAAATTCTCATCCAAATCATTAATATAAATAACAAATAACAGCGGACCCAGCACCGATCCCTGAGGTACACCGCTGGTCACAGGCCTCCAGTCTGAAAAACAACCCTCTACAACCACCCTCTGTCTTCTGTCGTCAATCCAATTTTGTATCCAATTGGCTACCTCACCTTGGATCCCGTGAGATTTAACCTTATGTAACAACCTACCATGCGGTACCTTGTCAAAGGCTTTGCTAAAGTCCATGTCGACCACGTCTACTGCACAGCCCTCATATATCTTATTGGTTACCCCTTCAAAAAACTCAATCAAATTCGTGAGATATGATTTTCCTCTCACAAAACCATGCTGACTGTTCCTAATCAGTCCCTGCCTCTCCAAATGCCTGCAGATCCTGTCTCTCAGAATACCCTCTAACAACTTACCCACTACAGATGTCAGGCTCATCGGTCTGTCGTTCCCAGGCTTTTCCCTGCCGCCCTTCTTAAACAAAGGCACAACATTTGCTACCCTCCAATCTTCAGGCACCTCACCTGTAGCTGTCGATGATTCAAATATCTCTGCTAGGGGACTCGCAATTTCCTCCCGAACCTCCCATAACGTCCTGGGATACATTTCATCAGGTCCCGGAGATTTATCTACCTTGATGCGCATTAAGACTTCCAGCACCTCCCTCTCTGTAATATGTACACTCCTCAAGACATCACTATTTATTTCCCCAAGTTCCCGAACATCCATGCCTTTCTCAACCGTAAATACCGATGTGAAATATTCATTCAGGATCTCACCCATCTCTTGTGGTTCCGCATAGTAGAGTTTAGAACTGAATCCAACCAGAGTCAGCAACTTCAGGGGAGGAGAGGGAGGGGATCCAGTGAGTGTAGAACTGAACCCAACCAGAGTCAGCAACTTCAGGGGAGGAGAGGGAGGGGATCCCGAGAGTGTAGAACTGAACCCAACCAGAGTCAGCAACTTCAGGGGAGGAGAGGGAGGGGATCCCGTGAGTGTAGAACTGAACCCAACCAGAGTCAGCAACTTCAGGGGAGGAGAGGGAGGGGAACCAGTGAGTGTAGAACTGAACCCAACCAGAGTCAGCAACTTCAGGGGAGGAGAGGGAGGGGATCCAGTGAGTGTAGAACTGAATCCAATCAGAGTCAGCAACTTCAGGGAGGAGAGGGAGGGGATCCAGTGAGTGCAGAACTGAACCCAACCAGAGTCAGCAACTTCAGGGGAGGAGAGGGAGGGGATCCAGTGAGTGTAGAACTGAACCCAACCAGAGTCAGCAACTTCAGGGGAGGAGAGGGAGGGGATCCAGTGAGTGCAGAACTGAACCCAACCGGAGTCAGCAACTTCAGGGGAGGAGAGGGAGGGGAAACATTGATTGTAGAACTGAACCCAAACAGAGTAAGCAACTTCAGGGGAGGAGAGGGAGGGGAACTAGTGAGTGCAGAACTGAACCCAAGCAGAGTCAGCAGCTTCAGGGGAGGAGAGGGAGGGGAACCAGTGAGTGCAGAACTGAACCCAGTCACAGTCAGGATCTTCAGGAGAGAGAGAAAAGTTAAAAAGAAGGAAAAATGTTGGAGGTGGTGCGATGGGTTTAGATTTCAGCAGAGGGAGGAGGGTGAGTGTGTGGACGGGGATTTACAGTCTGGGGGAATGAGCGGGTAGAATGTTCCATAGAAACTGGAATTGCCTGTTCTGAATTTCTATCCTGTATTCACAGTGAGGACTTTTGTTATCTCCTTTTACAGGGTATTATAAGGGGAGGATTTGCAGACAAGAAACTCAAACCAAACATCACGTCAAGATCTGACAGTCACTCTATTCACCAGAACCTGAAGATTATCGGCCTTAAAATATAGGAGAAAGGTTGATCTGTTCTATCTGTGGGAAAACATTTCACACATCACTGTGACTGGAATAGCAGCGAGACACACACACCCGATTGAGAGTGTTCCAGTGCACTGACTGTGGAAAGAGCTTTCACCAGTTCCACAGCCTGAAGAAACATCACACCATTCACAGTGGGGAGAAACGAGACACGTGTTCTCTGTGCAGACGAGACTTCTACTGATCTCCAACGTGGAGAGAGAGAAGGACACCCGCACCATGGAGAAACCGTGGAAATGTGGGGACTGTGGGAGGGGATTCAGTTACTCATCCCGGCTGGAAACTCATCGACGCAGACACACTGGGGAGAGGCCGTTCACCTGCTCCGTGTGTGGGAGTGGATTCACTCAATCTTCCCACCTCATTGAACATCAAATTGTTCACACTGATAAGTGTCTCTTTAAATGTTCTGTCTGTGAGAAAAGCTTTAAAAGAAAAAGTGATCTGCTGACACACCAACGCACTCACACTGGGGAGAGGCCGTTCACCTGCTCCGTGTGTGGGAAGGGATTCACTCGGTCATCCAGCCCACTGATACACCAGCGGGTCCACACTGGGGAGAGGCGATTCACCTGCTCCCTGTGCGGGAAGGGATTCGCTCAGTCATCCACCCTGCTGACACACCAGCGAGTTCACACTGGGGAGAGGCCGTTCACCTGCTCCGTGTGTGGGAAGGAATTCACTTGTTCATCCAGCCTCATTGAACACCAACTTGTTCACACTGATAAGAGACCCTTTAAATGTTCTGACTGTGAGAAGAGCTTGAAATGAAAATGGGATCTGCAGAGACATGAACGTATTCACACTGGGGAGAGGCCGATCACCTGCTCCGTGTGTGGGATGGGATTCACTCAGTCTTCCCACCTGCTGAGTCACCAGCGGGTTCACATGTGACTGCAGGGGTTGGATTCTCCTGTTATTGCTGATGTTAATCACATCCAGGACTGAACAGTTGGGGTTTGTTTCTGATGTTAATAATCCCTTTAACTGGGCTGGCGTTTAATATTCTGTACAAGTGTCAAATAAATCAGCTTTCTTTTAAACACAGTGTTTCTAGTCCTTGATATCTCGATGATAAGACAAGCTGATTGAGGACTGATGATGAAGTGAGTGGAATCCATCTTAGAACTGAGTTCCTCCACCATTTTAAAAGATGGATCTAAAAATGTCCAACTCTGACAGGACAGAAAATTCTATTATATCACACGGTCCACTTCAATCAGGCTGAGCAGATTTCCACTACCCTTGTGTGAAAAATAATTTCCCGATTTCACTCCCAGACACCCGAGCTCTAAATTTAAGTTTATGTCCTCTTGTTCTGGATTCACCGACCAGAGAAAATAGTTTCTATTTCTACCCTATCGAATCCATTTATAATTTTAAATATCTGGATCAGATCACCCCTCAACCTTCTAAACTCAAGGGAATGCAAACCAAGTTTATGCAACCGGTCCTTATAATTGAACCCTTCAAACCCCAGTATCATTCTGGTGAATCTGCACTGTCCCCCCTCCAAGACCAATATATCCAATATGTCCCAGCACTGACTGTGTGTACAACAGGACAGAGTGTTTCAGCACTGGCTGTGTGTAAAACAGGACTGGGTGTCCCAGCACTGACTGTGTGTATAACAGGACTGAGTGTCCCTGCATTGGCTGTGTGTATAAAAGGACTGAGTGTCCCAGCACTGACTGTGTGTATAACAGAACTGAGTGTCCCAGCATTGACTGTGTGTATAACAGGACTGAGTGTTTCAGCACTGACTCTGTGCATAACAGGACTGAGTGTCCCTGCATTGGCTGTGTGTATAACAGGACTGAGTGTCCCAGCACTGACTGTGTGTATAACAGGACTGAGTGTCCCAGCACTGACTGTGTGTTTAACAGGACTGAGTGTCCCAGCACTGACTGTGTGTATAACAGGACTGAGTGTCCCAGCACTGACTGTGTGTATAACAGGACTGAGTGTCCCAGCATTGACAGTGTGTATAACAGGACTGAGTGTTTCAGCACTGACTCTGTTCATAACAGGACTGAGTGTCCCAGCACTGACGGTGTGTATAACAGGACTGAGTGTCCCAGCACTGACTGTGTGTATAACAGGTCTGAGTGTCCCAGCACTGACTCTGTGTATAAAAGGACTGAGTTTCCCAGCACTGACTGTGTTCATAACAGGACTGAGTGTCCCAGCACTGACTGTGTGTATAACAGGACTGAGTGTCCCTGCATTGGCTGTGTGTATAACAGGACTGAGTGTCCCAGCACTGACTGTGTGTATAACAGGACTGAGTGTCCCAGCACTGACTGTGTGTTTAACAGGACTGAGTGTCCCAGCACTGACTGTGTGTATAACAGGACTGAGTGTCCCAGCACTGACTGTGTGTATAACAGGACTGAGTGTCCCAGCATTGACAGTGTGTATAACAGGACTGAGTGTTTCAGCACTGACTCTGTTCATAACAGGACTGAGTGTCCCAGCACTGACGGTGTGTATAACAGGACTGAGTGTCCCAGCACTGACTGTGTGTATAACAGGTCTGAGTGTCCCAGCACTGACTCTGTGTATAAAAGGACTGAGTTTCCCAGCACTGACTGTGTTCATAACAGGACTGAGTGTCCCAGCACTGACTGTGTGTATAACAGGACTGAGTGTCCCTGCATTGGCTGTGTGTATAACAGGACTGAGTGTCCCAGCACTGACTGTGTGTATAACAGGACTGAGTGTCCCTGCATTGGCTGTGTGTATAACAGGACTGAGTGTCCCAGCACTGACTGTGTGTATAACAGGACTGAGTGTCCCAGCACTGAATGTGTATAACAGGACTGAGTGTCCCAGCATTGACTGTGTGTATAACAGGACTGAGTGTCCCAGCACTTACTGTGTGTATAATAAGACTGAGTGTCCCAGCACTGACTGTGTGTATAACAGGACTGAGTGTCCCAGCACTGACTGTGTGTATAATAAGACTGAGTGTCCCAGCACTGACTGTGTGTATAATAAGACTGAGTGTCCCAGCACTGACTGTGTGTATAACAGAACTGAGTGTCCCAGCACTGACTGTGTGTATAACAGGACTGGGTGTCCCAGCACTGACTGTGTGTATAACAGGACTGAGTGTCCCCGCACTGACTGTGTGTATAACAGGACTGACTGTCCCAGCATTGATTTTGTGAATAACAGGACTGGGTGTCCCAGTACTGACTGTGTGTATAACAGAACTGAGTGTCCCAGCACTGAATGTGTGTATAACAGGACTGGGTGTCCCAGCACTGACTGTGTGTAGAACAGGTCTGAGTGTCCCAGCATTGACTGTGTGTATAACAGAACTGAGTGTCTCAGCACTGACTGTGTGTATAACAGGATTGAGTGTCACAGCACTGATTGTGTGTATAACAGGACTGAGTGTCCCGGCAATGAATGTGTGTATAACAGGACTGGTTGTCCCAGCACTGACTGTGTGTATAACAGGACTGAGTGTCCCAGCACTGACTGTGTGTAGAACAGGACTGAATGTCCCAGCATTGACTGTGTGTATAACAGGACTGAGTGTCCCAGCACTGACTGTGCGTATAACAGGATTGAGTGTCCCAGCACTGACTGTGCGCAGAGTGCAGATGGTGTGTGGGAGGAGATAAATGGGTGGGTTCGATTCCATGATAGGGTGGAGTGACATGGGGTTGTCGGTGGAGAATAAATCGGTTGGAGGAGGTTACAGAGATATGGAGAGGGTGAGGACCATCGAGGGATTTGAAAACGAGGACGAGGATCTTAAAATCGAGGCATTGCTGGACCGGGAGCCAATGTCGTAACACACGAACAGAACTTGCGGTTCACTGCCCGGCAGACAGGTGGGGAAGACATTGATGTCCACGGGGGAACAGTCAGGGTCACAGCAGCAGTTGAGGTCGCAGACTCCGCCAGTCAGGTCACAGGTACAAATGGGAACGGCTGGAACAAGACACACACAGTGAGATCTTACAACAGAGCACGGACGGTCTCAAAGACCACCTCCCTCCCTTGTCTGAATCCACGATCACCGTCTTCGCCATCTCCCAAAATCAATCTGCAGACTTATCCTCCCACTGCTTTCTACTCACCGAATTACAGCTTCCAGATACCCAGCACAACCCACTTAATAATAATAATAATTATGAGGAGAGAATAGAGAAGCTGGGATTACTCTCTTTGGAGCAGAGAAGGTTCAGGGGAGATTTACCAGAATGGTCCCGGGGATGAGGGACTTCAGTTACCGGGAGAGACTGGAGAAGCTGGGATTGTTCTCCTTGGAGCAGAGACGGTTCAGGGGAGATTTAATAGAGGGGTTGAAAATGAGGAGGGGTTTTGATGGAGTCGATGGGGAGAAACTGTTGCCACTGGCGGGAGGGTCGGTAACCAGAGGACACAGATTGAAGGGAATTGGGAAAAGAGCCAGAGGGAGATGAGGAGAATGTTTTTAGGCAGCGAGTTGTTCTGATCTGGAATTCACTGCCTGAAAGGGCGGTGGGAGCAGATTCAATAATAACTTTCAAAAGGGAATCGGCTCAATCCTTGAAGGGGGGAAATTTGCGGGACTGTGGGGAAAGAGCAGGGGGAGTGGGACTAATGGGATCGCTCTTTCACAGGGCCGGCACAGGCGCGATGGGCCGAGCGGCCTCTCTCTGTGCTGTTTGATTCTCGCTCACTTTTGGGCTCCGACCCACGGCCCGTTTGACGGGGAGGCGGGAGAGTGACTCCCCCCCGAGCCCAGCTCGACACCGGGCGCTGCCAGAGTGGAGATTCACGGGGCCCGCAGGAGGACCCGAAGAACTCAGGCGGTCTCCCCCGCCCTCCCCTCTCAGGCCACTCCCGGGTGCGGGCCCTCCCTCTGTCGGCCTCGCCCCCGCCCACAGCACCGCCCGCCCGAGGCCTGTTGCTAAGGGAACGCGGCACAGCGACAGCGCGGCGCATGCGCGGCGTCCCTGGGGCCGGTGCGGCACGTACGCGTCGTGACATCAGCGCGCAAATGTGAATGACGCCGCCGCCTGTCACGTGATGGGAGGAATCAGCCCAGGAGCATGGGGGGAGGGGAGAGCTGTCAATCAAAGGACCCGGATTCAACACTCACTGCGCACAGAATTTGTTTAAAAATGCAAAATCTGCAAGAATGAAATCAAAATAGAATTGAACAAAAAAAGCAAAAAAGTGTCAATGAAAAATTCGGAATTAAAAGCTGAAATGTCCAAACTCACATCAGGCTGATGGTCTGGGTCCTCCTGCCACTATTCGTCTTTTGTCCCTGGGGCACAGGATGAGCAGAATGTTTGAATGTCACTTTTTTAATGCAGAGGGCGCTGGATGGATGGAATGGACCAGCGAGGGAGGCAGTGGGGCCTGATTGTATCAGCATATTCCAGAGAGTTGGCTAAGTACCTGATAGCGGCACCTTGGGATATGACAGCCGAGAAATTGGGATCTTCAAAATTATTTTGGTGCATGTGCAGTAGTTTTTAGTGATTGGTGTACCTGGACACCCAAACACTTTTGCTCCCCTGCAGTTCATAGTTTCCCACTACTCAGAAAATACTCCTATTTCTCACCTGGTGCCTGCAATCGATGCTCTTTGTATAACTCCCCACATCTTTACTGTCCGGCAATATCTCCACTCTTCACTGTCCAATAATAACAGACACGGTGAAACAGGAACATTGTTTTTTGTATTTCAAAGTGTAGTTTATTTCATAAAATTTATGGATACACACAGTTCAATGTAAATATCACAGTTACAATTCAAAAATACACAATACAGATCGTATACACTAAGACTCCGTTATTACATTTCAAAACACAGTACATATCTTCTAATACGTGCAGTACAATACAAGGTGAAATGGCCTTATACGGTGGCCTTTCCCCATAGAGCCTTTGCATCGGCCGCACCTCACTTCAATGTGTCCCACAACACTTATTCCTGGACATTGGAGTGTGTCAGTGGGCAAGACTTAGTCGTGGACAGCTCCTTCAGCTGGATGACCAGCAGGGTTCTGGTGGACCATAGGGCCTCCTTCACCGAGTTGATGATCTTCCAGCAGCAGTTGATATCTGTCTCAGTTTGCGTGCCAGAAAACAGCCCGTAGAGCACGGCGTCCTGTGTCACCGAGCTGTTGGGGATGAACCAGGACAGATACCAACGCATCTCTCTCCACACATTCTGCAGGGAGGGGCAGTCCCCCAGGAGATAGACGATGGTCTCGCCCCCCTGCAACCTCGTGGGAAGCTCACGGTGGCGCTGAGATGCTGTGTGCTGGAAAGACGGCACTGGGAGGGCCCTTCTCACCACCATCGAGGCTACATCCTGGTGCCTGTTGGTCAGTTCCGGCGATGAGACGTTCCACTAAATAGTGTCAACCGTCTGATCAGAGAACTGACCAACCGGATCTACCCTCCCCTTTCCCTGCAGGACACTCAAAACATTCTGTGCCGTTCACTGTTTGATGGCCTTGTTGTATAAAGGGTTAACTTCACGACAAGTGGTGGGGTACGGTCTCGCTGGACGAGACATCCTGCATCTGCTCGGCCAGCGTGGCCAGACCCAACCTTCTCAGTGTGGGGACTGTCACTACCTTTGGTATCAAACCCCAAACTTGCTCCATTTGATTACACGGTTTGTGGGTGTAACAGGCAGAGCTGCAGCCTTTCAATTTACACTCATCTGAAGTTACCTTGAACCATCCCTTTATATAACTATCTTGCCTCAAAGTTGGAATTTGACTACTTTCTGTGGGATTTAAACCTTTTTGGATCCGGGTCAGTAAAAATTCACCGAACATCTTCTGCTGGTGGGACCTCGAGGGTATCGGTGAACAAGGCGGCCAATCAGTGATTCGGGCCAATCAGTGATTCGGGCACTAGACACATTTACGTCTTTAATTCGGTCTTTTGTTTGGAAGAGCCCTGGACTGTGATGGGTGTAAACTTTAACCTTCTGACCTCCAATGATGTGGAGGGACTTAGAGAGGGCGCAATAAAGTGGACGTACCTGCCTCTCTCATTCTGTGCAGATTAGCTCAGCTCCCTGGAGACGAGTTGATGTAAAATTAATGGGATTAGTCTTAGCATGATAGACTGGCCCAAGCATGGTGACGGAACTCTCTGATGAGGAAGGGGTAAAGGGCACAGTACTTTGTATAATGGGGGCGGCAAGCATCGGACCAGTAACAAGTCTAGTATTAAGGGTGATGATGGTATTGGTGTGGCTCTCCGTTCACTGCCGTTCGACTCCCTCCCGAAGTAGCCCATACAGGGGAGCAGCAATTTCTGTATAGTAAGAGATACAATCCCCACACAATCCTGTCATACCCAGAAACAAATACAGGGAGGTCTCATCAGTGGACCGTGGTAAGCAGGTGATAACCTTGACTTTATCCTGGTCCACAGACCGGCACCTTGCCTCTAGGATGACACCAAGGAACTTGATATGAGGTTTCATCAACTGCAGCTGAGTAACATTGATCCTAAGTCCAGAGGATTCCATTCGATGGGAAACCTCACTCACCATTCGCAGGTGCTCTTCCCGTGTCTCGGTATGTATTAGGATTTCATCCACATATTGGATGACAGCCCGGGGATTCCCGGCCCTGTCGAAGCTCCTTTCATGTGAGCAGGGAAAATAGCGGGGCTGTTGTGGGAACGTTGAGGGAGGACGGTCCCAGTGTACTGATGTCCTTCGAAAGTAAAGGCGAATTTGTACTGTGAATCGGGTTAGAGCGGGAGATTCCAGAACCCGTTCGAGATATCTCTCACTGAATACCAGTGAGACCGATGGACCGTTCGAGATATCTCTCACTGAATACCAGTGAGACCGATGGACCGGTCGAGATATCTCTCACCGAATACCAGTGAAACCGATGGACCGTTCGAGATATCTCTCACCGAATACCAGTGAGACCAATGGACCGTTCGAGATATCTCTCACTGAATACCAGTGAGACCGATGGACCATTCGAGATATCTCTCACCGAATACCAGTGAAACCGATGGACCATTCGAGATATCTCTCACCGAATACCAGTGAGACCGATGGACCATTAGAGATATCTCTCACGAATACCAGTGAGACCAATGGACCATTCGAGATATCTCTCACCGAATACCAGTGAGACCGATCGATCAGCTTGACTAACATCTCTGGGTATGAGGCCAAAATAGGACTCATTGTTGGAGTATATTTGATTAATTGCTTGTAATTATCTTTTGCTCACAAAGCACCATTTGATTTGCACAGAGTTCCCCCCTGATACACCATAATTTCCTGAACACCCCTGGTGCTCTAAACTTATTTTTGTCGTTCGCAAGCTCTCCACTGCCTCTCTCAGATAGGGGGTCCTGTCTCTATAGAGGGGGTTATCACCTTTTACCCGAATACACTGAACCATTCGCCCACGTTCATGTCAGTGTTTGGAAAACACTGCCTGATGCCTTTCACACACCTGTCGAACCTTGCGGTCAGAGACGTAGAGGGTAATTTCACCTTCAGTGCTTGGGCGGTAAACTGACGCAGCTGAATTTAAAATCGGGCCGGTTCTATAAGGGGCGGGTGATCCGCTCTCCCATTTCAGTCCCCAGCGATGGTGGAAATTTCCCTCCACGTGATGTGAACGGATGCAGTTTGAGACAAAGCACGACTTGTGGGGTTCGAAGATTAATACTAGGGCGTAGGTCAGGAAAGGTGTGGTCGATCTTATGTATCTCGGCCTGGCGGGAATGGGGTGGAAGAGGCTAGTAAATGATGTCAGGTCACTTACCGCCCCTTTAATACTGTCGTTCCTGCCTCCGCCATCGTGGGTCGGGTCCTGAGAAGAGCGGCCTGATCAACACCCACCTGTTTCCGGTCAGGCCACGTGTTACATGTAAATCAGTGTATTATGACTTACGGGGAACTTCATTTAATGTTGGGCACAAATGGTTGGAGGAGCCGCCCTTTCGATGGGCATTGACTGGTCCAGAACACTGAGAAGTATCTTATTAACTCATATTTTTTGGAGTAAGGATGAGCCGGAGAGCTTTCCCTTGGCCTGCTGCGGCCGTGAGAAATCTCCCGGCCCCTGATTGTCTCAGAAATGTATCAGGAGGTTTCCTTATAGATCTGTGTAACCAGGCCCAGCCTCATGTCCCATTAAACTCCCTGCAGTGAGTAAACATTGCTGCACAACAGCTCAGAGAGGAAACGATCTCCGGAACTCCCCACTGGAGTTTGAAATTACATTAATATTTTACCAGTTATAACGGTCCGGGTGTTGGTCCATTATTATTCTGTTCTGGTCAAAACAAATGTCCCAATGAACAGGACGCTGTCTGACCCTGACAGCTCACCCTCAGTCCATCACACCGGGCAGTCTGTGTGATGGGAAATAATCATCAACCGAAAAGGAGGATTTGATTTTATTCATTTCAGGATTAAACAGTTAATATTGAAATCATATTATTTCCAGACTAATAACAGCAAAAAATGTCATGTTAGAATCACATCTTGTATCATTTCACAACACCGCATTTGTTTGATAAATTATAATTTCTGTCTGGTATTTCCAAATTTATGTGAAGTATTAGATTGATATCAGTTACTTCAGTGAACTCATTGATGTCAATGGAGAGTAAAATCAGGCGTGGTTAATAAAGGGCGCCCGATTGCCTACCGCCCGTCTTATGCCACCGAAAAACGTGAAAACCTACTCTAATGGACTTTAATTTTTGAGGAAATGTATTCAGATGTTTCTATATTTAAAAAATGTAACAATTAGATTCAGTGGGTATTTAAGCCCGTTCTTCAGCTCCTCTCTGAATTTAGTCTGAGTCACAGCATAAATACACGTGTTGGTGCAGGAACTGAGAAGTTGAAGCATCAATCCGGCTGACTCAATGTCACTGGCCGTATAGTACTGGGCGTTTGTTACACGCAGAGAGATAAAATAAAAAACTTCTGCGCTCCATAACAATATAAAACTGCCTGATATACAGAAGAGTAAAATAATGGATTTCCTTCGGTTCTCCATCTCTGGATCATTGTGATTCTCTCCATTGCTGCGGCCCCGGAGTCCCCTGCGGACTCTATTGGCCGCTAAAACGTGCCTGGCGGTGAGAACATTGAACAGTAAAATCAGAATGAATGGGAGACAAGGCATTAATGCAAGATTAAACAAGTCAAACGCAGCAAATGTGGGTGAAGTGAAAAATGTAGGTTTGAAGACACAACCCCGGGGTACATTGTCCATTATATATTCCGGGTCTACTGCAAAGTACCAGGGAATGCTTAGTAAACAGCTCAGCGCACTCACCACCCCGATAACAACAGCCGCTGTTTTCTCGGTGCAATATTTAGTTTTCAGCTTCTGACAACAAATGGCCACAAATCGATCAAAGGTGAAAACCACTGTGAACCAGACAGAGGCCGCCGTGGCTGTTAGAATCAGGAAGAAAATGAAACGACACACGGGGGTAATGGTCAAGAATGAAACTGGGAAATAAATATCAGCAATGTGCCACATTATGACATCAGTGATAACGACCAGGAGATCGGCCGCCGCCATTCCCACCAGGTAGCGAGTGATACATTTGGAGAGTCCGCACTTTCCTCGGGACAGGATTACAATCGCCACCAAGTTAACTGTAAGAGAGAGAAACAGAAGCAGAGAAATTACTGATCAGACCTGGAGACAAAGCAGCAGTTTGAGAGGATCAGGGTGAAATTTCCAGCTTTGTTGCTGCATCAAACGGTGGGAACTGATTTACTGACCTGGGCTGCGCTTTCGGGCAGAGAAATGTTTTTAAATACAATGATCAATAAGGAATTGGGAAATTGATACAGAAAGTTAACAAAGTGAGCATCGGATCCACTGGAAGGGCTGAGTGAGGGCGCAATGCCGGTGGGAAAGGGTGAGGTGTTTTACTGAGTGGGAATCCAACGGGTGAAATCCAGATTTGGGCTCCTGATGGACGGGAAAGTGAGCGAGGGTCGGGAAGGTAAGGGGACAGGGGGAGGTGCTGCTGATTTGTTGCTCTGGGTTGAGAGAGCTGACAGGGGCCAGCTCAAAACGGGAAAGACCGAGATCCGAGTCGGTGAGTTTGAAACTTCGAATACGCATGGAAAAGGCAGCTGGAGGCGGAGCCAGTGATTGAAATTGGGAGGGAGACAAAGAAAAATGACACGTCGGAGGGGGCGGGGGGAGTCAGGAGCAGTTGGTTTGGGAAAGAGGATAAACTGAAGCAACAGATGAGATGAGAGTGGGAGGAGAGGCGGGGATTCGCAGGGAGAGACTGCAACAGAGTGTTAGAGGAAATCAAGTCTACAGGTCTCAGTAACACAAAGCAATTAATAAATTCAACTTTTAACGTCCGTGGTTATTGGTGTCAGGGAACAGCTCGTTGGTTACATAATGTTTCAATAAATTTACTTTGCACATTCAATTGCAATTAAACTCGAATGTATTCTTTAAGTTAGCCTCGTTCTTTATTGAACTAAGTTGACATATAGCTTCTCGAGTACAATATCCTAATAAATCAATGCGATCAAGAAATCACTGATTTTATTATTTAAATACATTTCAATTATGTTTATATATTCAATCAGTAAACAAGTAAAAGGAACATTCACATAAACAGACTGAGGACCTGATAGCGATAAACACACCCGGAGAGAGTACAATAAAACTCTCACAATCTGACAACATCCTGATAACACTTTCAATTCACATTTCATCTTCATAATTATACTGGAAGTTTCAGCAGTTCATTCCGATGAATTATTCTCAACGCTGCCGTTCCCCCTCTCTCCACATCTCATTCTCTGTGTTTGTGTGTCTCTCTCTGTCTCTTTCTCTCCCGTCCCTTCTCCACCTCCCTTCTCGTTTTCCTTCTCAGTCGCGTTCTCGATCGTTCCTCTCTGTCTCTCCGCACTCTCTCTACTCTCTTTCTCAATGTCGCTTTTCACACCCGAGTAAATCCTAACTTCCTGCGCCTGCTTTCTCTTCACCAGCCCCGTGTTCCAACGATCCTATTCTTAATGTCATTTTGTTCAATGGTGAAGCCTCTGTGAAAAGTTTAATGTTTCTACAGATCATTCAAGTCTCCACCTGTTCACCTACACTGTTCACTTCATCTGCAATGTAAGGAATAAAGACAATCGAATGCCTCTTCCAGACACACCTCACAATAATTGAAATTCCTTCTCCTGAATTATAAAGTAAAGCGTTAGATGGCGGCATTGTTCAATTAACAAAACGCCAACATCACCGCTGCTGCAAAAAATCTACAGATAAATAGAAGGGCTCATGATTCCAACAGATAAAGTGCAAACTGATACAAAATAACCTCAAAACATTGCATTTTACAGTGAATTCATCGACAGTGAAGCAGAGAATGAGATGTGAAAGAATCAGCAGCAAACTCAGTTCAGTAACCAGAACTCTGGAGCTTCTTCAGATACACACACAATGAAATAATATTTCATAAGAGTGATAACTAATAAATACATTGAAATCCCAGTTAAACTGAACCATGTTATTGTGGGGGGAGGACATTGCGCTGCCTCCTTCTAACACTGAGACCGTGAGCTGTCTCATTACCAATCACTGAAAACACATTGATGAAAAAAATTCCAGGTCAGATTAGTTCCACAACATGAAACTGTTAACAGCTCCTGATGGTCTGATGCCAGCTCTTAGCCCAGACATCTGATTCCAATGCTTCAAGTGCAGAGAATAATCGAGTAACAAAGCCAGGGTTGGATAAACAACGTTCACTATAGATAAAATGCAATTGCTACAGGTCCGACCGTTTGAAGGCTAGACCATTATTCCACAATAAATTCAGTGCACAGAATAATCCAGTAACAATGCCAGGGTTGGATATGCAAAGATCATAAAATCATGCAGAACCCTGGTTAGAGCACACCTGGAGTACTGTGAGCAATTCTGGGCACCGCACCTTCGGAAGGACATATTGGCCTTGGAGGGAGTGCAGCGTAGGTTTACTGGAATGATACCCGGACTCCAAGGGTTAAATTACGAGGAGAGATTACACAAATTGGGGTTGTATTCTCTAGAGTTTAGAAGGTTAAGGGGTGATCTGATCGAAGTTTATAAGATAATATGGGGAACGGATAGGGTGGATAGAGAGAAACTATTTCCGCTGGTTGGGGTTTCTCGGAGTAGGGGGCACAGTCTAAAAATTAGAGCCAGACCTTTCAGGAGCGAGATTAGAAAACATTGCGACACACAAAGGGTGGTAGAGATTTGGAACTCTCTTCCGCAAACGGCAATTGATACTAGCTCAATTGCTAAATTTAAATGTGAAATAGATAGCTTTTTGGCAACCAAAGGTATTAAGGGATATGGGCCAAAGGCAGGTATATGGAGCTAGATCATAGATCAGCCATGATCTGATCGAATGGCGGAGCAGGCACGAGGGACTGAATGGCCTACTCCTGTTCCTATGTTCCTATAATAGATATAATGCAGCTCCTACAAGACCAAGCGTTTTGAATTTAATGACATACCATTATTCAACAATATATTCAGTACAGAGAACAATCCAGTAACAGTGCAAGGGTTGGATATACAATGTTCATTACAGATATAATGCAGCTCCTGCAAGACTGAAAGAGCAGAGACTTTAAACCTTCCATCATTCAACTGATATAAGAGAAGAGGTGACTGCGCAAAACATAGTGGGAGAAAGAATAATTAGCCAAATACAGCAGCACAGTTAACACCGATTTGCAATATTCACAGATGAGATGACGGCTTACCTGGAACTCCAATGGCTGCAAGAACAGGATAGTAAATGCGTTCGATCTGCAACAATACTGGATATTCCATTTCTGTGAGAAGCGGTGACTTCTGTTGATCTGAAAACCGCAGCTCCAGAAGGCACTCTGGGCTGATACATTGCAACGAGCTTAATTTATACAGGGGATTAATCTCCACTGACACGGTTATACCCCTGATCATTGCTATTAGTTACAGTCACCTGAACAAACACATTACATCAGCAGCTTTGTCTCCCATGTAAATAATGACGAGAATATATCACAAACATCTCAAAGTCCAGCACATTATCTTAATGAGATCTCTCTCAGGAATAAAGTTAAAAGCTGTGCTCATAAAGGACTGGTCCAACAATCATGAGCGGCTCCATTTGCAGTTTTCATATAATTGTATTGACTCAGGAGACAGTAACGGAACATTTAGATAAGCATAATTTAATAGGACAAAGTCAGCATGGCTTTATGAAGGGGAAGTCATGTCTGACAAATTTGCTTGAGTTCTTCGAGGATATAACGTATAGGGTGGATAAAGGGGAACCAGTGGACATAGTGTATTTAGACTTCCAGAAGGCATTCGACAAGGTGCCACATAAAAAATTATTACTTAAGATAAAAAATCACGGGATTGGGGGTAATATTCTGGCATGGGTGGAGGATTGGTTATCGAACAGGAAGCAGAGAGTTGGGATAAATGGTTCATTTTCGGACTGGCAACCAGTAACCAGTGGTGTTCCACAGAGGTCGGTGCTGGGTCCCCAACTCTTTACAATCTATATTAACGATTTGGAGGAGGGGACCGAGTGCAACATATCAAAATTTGCAGATGATACAAAGATGGGAGGAAAAGTAGAGAGTGAGGAGGACATAAAAAACCTGCAAGGGGATATAGACAGGCTGGGTGAGTGGGCGGAGATTTGGCAGATGCAATATAATATTGGAAAATGTGAGGTTATGCACTTTGGCAGGAAAAATCAGAGAGCAAGTTATTTTCTTAATGGCGAGAGACTGGAAAGTACTGCAGTACAAAGGGATCTGGGGGTCCTCGTGCAAGAAAATCAAAAAGTTGGTATGCAGGTGCA
This sequence comes from Heptranchias perlo, assembly GCF_035084215.1. Lineage (NCBI taxonomy): Eukaryota > Metazoa > Chordata > Chondrichthyes > Hexanchiformes > Hexanchidae > Heptranchias > Heptranchias perlo. Next base: position 5,046,284 of record NW_027139623.1, on the reverse strand, counting down.
GCAGTTGATCAAGAAAGCCAACGGAATGTTGGCTTTTATTGCTAGGGGGATAGAATATAAAAACAAGGAGGTATTGCTGCAGTTATATAAGGTATTGGTGAGACCGCACCTGGAATATTGCATACAGTTTTGGTCTCCATACTTAAGAAAAGACATACTTGCTCTCGAGGCAGTACAAAGAAGGTTCACTCGGTTAATCCCGGGGATGAGGGGGCGGACATATGAGGAGAGGTTGAGTAGATTGGGACTCTACTCATTGGAGTTCAGAAGAATGAGAGGCGATCTTATTGAAACATATAAGATTGTGAAGGGTCTTGATCGGGTGGATGCAGTAAGGATGTTCCCAAAGATGGGTGAAACTAGAACTAGGGGGCATAATCTTAGAATAAGGGGCTGCTCTTTCAAAACTGAGATGAGGAGAAACTTCTTCACTCAGAGGGTAGTAGGTCTGTGGAATTTGCTGCCCCAGGAAGCTGTGGAAGCTACATCATTAGATAAATTTAAAACAGAAATAGACAGTTTCCTAGAAGTAAAGGGAATTAGGGGTTATGGGGAGCGGGCAGGAAATTGGACATGAAGCTGAGTTCGGATCGGTCAATGCCCTGTGGGTGGCGGAGAGGGCCCAGGGGCTGTTTGGCCGGGTCCTGCTCCGACTGCTTGTGTTCTTTAGATTTGTGGTTGGGATCAGATCAGCCATGATCTTATTGAATGGCGGAGCAGGCTCGAGGGGCCGATTGGCCTACTCCTGCTCCAATTTCTTATGTTCTTATGTTCTTATGTTCTTATGTTCACTCCTGCCCATTCATTTATAAATTTTACAGATTTCACCGCGTCTACACTGAATCCAAGGACAAAAGCAGACCCGTTTCACTATGTACCTGCAGTTTCCCAGTTAAAATATGTATTTTGAGTCTCTGACACGGGGACAGTTCAAGGTCACGCTTAGGACTGTGCGTGATTTCAGGGGTCACTGAAAGAGTTTCATTGCCATTCCTCTCTCCGTTATTTTCCTGCAGATATTTACCCGTTTATTTTATATTGGTTGAAGGCTGCAGTAAAATTGTTCCCGTGCAACCCCGAGCTGAGCTCATGACCCGATTTGACCTCCATCACAAAGGCCCCGTGCTTCCCTCACCCGCCTCCATTCCTTCCTCAGCATATTGCCATTGAAACCCTCATTAATGTCTCTGACCCTCCAGACTCCATTCCTCCAATGCACGCCTGTCCGGTCATTCAGCCTCCTCCTTCCAACCAGCACCAGGTCCTGCTTGGCCTCACGGACCGTCACTGACTCCCAGTTCCCGATTGCCTGACGTTTAACATTTTCAGCATGGGTTTTAAATCCCTCCATGGCCCACCCCTCCCCATCTCCGCCCTCTCCTCCACACCTACAGGAAACCCACCCGTGACCTCCTCATTCATCGATCATTGGCCTCTTTTGGTCGGATATCCCTCGCTTGGTTCCACTCACCTATCTGATCATAGTCAGGAGAAGCTTCTCTTCCCACCCTATCACCGTTATATCTGATGTCTCGAAAGGTTCAATCCTTTGCTCCCTCCTCTTCCTCATCTGCCTGATGCCCTTTGGTGACATTGTCCGCAGACATGGACCAGCTTTCAGCTTTACGCTGACAAAACCACCGCCTCTCTTGACCCTTCCAATGTCTTTGTGTTGTCATAGCAGCATTCTGTTTTGGAGGAGCCATAATTTACACCAGTTAAAAATTGTGAAGTCAAGATCTTTGACCCCCTCCCAATCTCCACATCCTTGCCACTGATTCCATCTCCAACCCTCTCTTTTTGATTGGTGAGTCCCTCACCAATCACCCAGTCCTTACTGACCTGCATTGGCTTCCAGTCTCCGAAGCCTGTAGTTTATTTTTTATTGTTCCTTGCACTTAAATCCACTAGGGCCTCACCCCTCCCTATCTCTGTAACCTCCTCCAGCCCTGCAGCCAATGCCAAATACCTCCCTATCTCTGTAACCTCCTCCAGCCCTGCAGCCATTCCCCCACCTCACGCGCTTGTGCATCCACAGTTAATTTGCTCTACTTTTGACAGCCGTGCCTTCAGCCATATCCACGCTCCAGAATGCCCTCCCTATGCCCCTCCATCTCCCTCTACCCCTTTCTGGTATCAGGCATGGCTCAGTGGTAGCGGTCTCGCTTCTGAGTTGGAAAGTTGTGAGTTTTAGTCCCACTCCAGAGACTTGAACACATAATCCAAGCTGACACTACAGTGCAGTACTGAGGCAGCACTGCACTGTCGGAGATATCGACTTACGTAAGACGCGTTAAACGGACGGCCCATCTACCCTCTCAGGTAGATATAACAGATCACACGGCAATATTCGAGAATAAACAGAGGAGTTCTCCCCATTGACCTGGGCAATATTTATCCCTCAACTAACATAACTGAAACCGATTTTTTTTGTCATTTATCTCATTGCAGTTTGTATGATCTTGCTGTGTGCAAATTTGCTGGCGCGTTTCCCACATTACACAGTGACTACACTTCAAAGTGCACATCATTGACTGTAAAGCATTTTGGGACGTCTGGGGGTCTTGAAAGGCGCTGTATAAAGGCAAGTCCTTTCCTTCTTTCAGACCTTCCATGAAAGCCATCTCTTGTGTCATGATTTTCTCATGGCGCCAAATATCTCCTTCTTCAGCTGGAGTTCCATATTTGTCTGATTATACCTCAGTAAATCGGATTGGTCTATTTATCTATGGGGGGTTAAATGCGCTGTTTAAATGCAAGTCGTTATTTCTATGAGCTGTAAATTTTCAGTGCATTTGCTTCTAACAGCCAATCGAAACCTTATAGTAGTGTCGTCACTGTTGCCCACGTGTTCCCCCACACAGAAGCCTGATCCGAGCTCAGGCTCGTAATAAAACACTTGATTAAATATATGGTTACCGCGTGAAGGATTTTGGACTTTTCAATATGGATCTTTCACTTGCTAAAGAAGCAGAGTTTGGTTCAACACAGGATGGAACACAGAATTGCTAGACTTGACTATTCAAGACTGCATTCTGGGAAGATTGAACAAGTTCAAAAGATTTTATTATTGCTTCAGATTGTTTAGAAGTCTAACTGAGACGATGTACTTGCGCTGAGGTAAGCGGCGAGGTTAAAGTTAAGACAGCTGCCGAGCTAGGAATTGAAGTCTGTGGGAAACTGTCGTAAACTTCAGATGCTGCAGCAACAGTTTGTTTGAACCATGGGAAAGAGAGAGAGGGAAAGGAGAGAGAGTGAAAAGTTCCAGCAGCTTGTTTTTACCAGCGAGGATGGGAAAACATTTCTCCTCATTTCCCCTCCAGTTCTTTTGCCAATTATTTTGAATCTCTGTCCTTTGGTTATTGACCCACTTGCCGGTGGAAACAGTTTCTCCCTTTTTGGCTGCCCAAACCCCTCATTACTTTGAATACCTCTATTAGGTCTCCCCTCAAGCTTCTCTGCTCCAAGGAGAACAAACCCAAATTCTCCAATCTCTCCACATAACGGAAGTCCCTCTTCCCTGGCATCATCCTAATCAAGCTCCTCCGTACCCTCTCCAAGGCCTTGCCATCTTTCCTAAAGTGTACTGTCCAGAATTGTACACAACACTCAAGCTGAGGCCTAACCAGTGCAGCGTGACTTCCTTGTGTTTGTTTTCAATGCCACTATTTAGAAAGCCAAGTGTCCCATTCACTTTCATAGCCGCCTGTTCAACTGGCCCTGTCGCCTTCAACGATTTGTAAATATGCACACCCAGGCCCCTCTGCTCTTGGATCTACTGAAAATAGTACCATTTATAAACTTGCCCTGTCACCTTCAAAGATTGGTGAATATACACCCCCAGGTCCCACTGCTCTTCCACCCCCTCAAAATAGTACCATTTAGATGCTACTGGCTCTACACGTGGTTCCTCCAAAAGTGCATGAATTCACTCTTATCCGCATTAAATTTCAACTGCCATGTGTCTGCCCATTTTGTCAGTCTGTCTATGTACTCCTGAAGTCGGCTACTATCCTGCTCACTGTTTATGTTTCGAATTTTGGCTACAATTGTGAAAAGATCCTCTGAGGCTCGCCTCACCTTTAAACACAAGGACAGGCAAGACTTCCGCTACCTCGTGAAAAACCTAATGCTCGGCACAGGATAGCATTCAATGGAAGAGCGCACGCACCGTATCAATGGTTCCGAACCCAGGGCTGGATAGCGGGCCCAGTGAGAGATTATTCCACTTTGACAGATTGGGGAGGACCTGGGACAAGAGTTCAGACTACGCAGAGGTTGGAATAGGGTGGATTTTAGGCGGTTCTCCTTTTCCCAGTGAGTAGTGAGCCTCTGGAATGCGTTGCTGGCTGGTGCGGTGCGTGCTGACTGTCTGCCTGCCTTCTCCAGGGAGCTGGACCGGTTTTTGGCTGGGGCAGAGGTCACAATATATAAAAGGTAGGAGGATTTACAGTTAGTGTCCCTACGATCCATGTGATCTCCTGGACTGGTTTCGATCACCTGAGGAGGTGGGGGAGGAATTTTCCAGTGTATTCTATCCCTTAAAGGCCCTGGATTTTTCTCAGGATCTTTGTCTCTCCCAGGAGATTACATGTCTGCGGGCGGGTGAGGGGGAGTAAGTGTCAGTAATGATGCTCCAGCAATCCCGAGTGAGGGGCAGGCCTGATGGACCAGCTGGTCTTTTACTGCCCGTCATTTCCGTATGTTCGTCTACATCCCCAGCTCGTCATGGTGTTTTCAACGAAACGATCTTCACACAAACCCACACCTGGGGCATGTGCTGCGTCTGTCTTTAGTGAAACGAGACTCAATGTCTCTGCGTCTCACGTTATTCTCCTCTAAAGTTCAAGGGCTCGAAATATTCTTGCAGGCCTCTGCTACAATGTGCCTGAGAATTTCTAGTCCCGTCCAGCCGTCTGCTACGTGTCTCGGTGGCTGTTGTCCGCTTGGAGCACAAGAGGAGATGACTTTCAACCCAGTAAATCATTGGGTGGTCATAAGACAGTGAACACTCAGTCCTTGTACCCTTGGTTATAGTTCTATTAGATTCGGGGTTGTAGCTCAGTGGTATAGCGCCTGCTTTGCGTGTATATATTTCTGGGTTCAATATCTAACATCTCCAACATTTATCTTCACCAGAATGTCCCACAGAAAGATGAATCGTGCTTTCAGAGGGAAGCGAGTTCCAACTTCTGAGACAAACATTCAATTGTCCCGGAGCAGGACTTCATCTCACGGTCCCCTCAGCAGCTCAGCTCATACTAGCCGCCGACTGACCAGAATTCAAAACTCGAACCATAAAGTGCTTGGAGAGAGAACCCGGGACCTCATACACGCGAAGCACGCGATCTATCACTGAGCTACATCACCAGATAGGGAAGACCTCTAACCAAATATAAAAGGACTCAGTGCCTCACTTTCCTAAGGCCATCCGAGGATTTACTGGGTAGAAAAGCATCTCCTTTTGTACTCCAAGCAGACAACTGTACCTGAGGTATGCGGACCTGATATACTCAGAGACTCTGAGTAATGAGAAAGGGGGCGTTGAGAAGTAAGACTGGGAGAGGGGGAGAGCCTCCATGGGCTGTGCTGGAACCATCCTTCCGATTCGAGGGCGCAATTTTCGTACGTTATCAGTCACTTTGCCTCTGATTGGACGGGACTAGAAATGCTCAGGCACATTGTAGCAGAGGCCGGCAAGAATATTTCGAGTCCTTGCGCTTCAGAGGAGGGCAACTTAAGGCTTGGAGAGTATTGCGTCTCATTTCACTATAGACGGATGCAGGACTTGCCCAAGGTGTCGGTTTGTGTTTAAAGATCACTTCACTGAAAACTCCTTGACGATCTGGGGTTATAGACCTGCATGACGGGCGGGAAAACAGTTGGTTCATCAATCCTGCCCCACATGCCTGGAGCATCGTGACCAGACATTTCCTCCCTACAAAACCCGCCCCACCCACCGGAAACATGTAATCTCCTGGGAGCGGTTACAAATCAGAAAAACAATCAAAAGCCGATAATGAGGGCGAATTCTGGGAAATTCCTCCCCGACTCCCTCAGGCGATCGAATCGAGTTCAGTGGATCACACTGACCATGTGCAGGTTAACTGTAAAACCACTCACCTTCTATATGATGCGATCTCTGCCCCAGTCAAGAAATGGCCCAGATCCCTCGAGAACGCGGAGGGAGTCAGCACCCACCACACCAGCCAGAATTGCATTCCAGAGACTCACTACTCTCTGGGAAAAGAAGAATCACCGAACATTAAGAATATTTTTACCTCTGTGTGGTCTGAACGCCTGTCAGCTGCTCCTCCCCAATCTGTGAAACTGGACGGTGGTGAACCTGTGGAATTCTCTACCACAGAAGGCTGTGGAGGCGAAGTCACTGAATATATTTAAGAAGCAGATAGAGAGATTTCGACACACACAAGGCATCAAGGGGTATGGGGAGAGCGCGGAAATATGGTATTGAGATAGAGGATCAGCCATGATCCGATTGAATGGCGGAGCAGGCTCGACGGGCCGAATGGCCGACTCGTGATCCTATTTTCGATGTTTTAATAACTCCGCACGCAATCCAGCCCCAGGACGGCAGCCATTTCAAAGGCGCGTGCGCGCTTCCATTGAATTTTATCCTGTGCAGAGCATTTGCCTTTTCTCGAGGTGAAGAAACCCTTTCCTGTCCTTGTGTGTGAAGGTGAGGTGAGGACAAGAGGGTCTTTTCAAAATTTCAAACATAAATAATTTGGAAATGCCGGGGATTGAACCCGGGACCTCATACATGCAAAGCATGCGCTCTACCACTGAGCTACATCGCCTCTGCAAAGTCTGCTCCACTTTAGAAATAAACAAGTGGGATTTCAGCTCCGTCTCTCCCGGACAACGAGATGCCCAGTCATCACACGTGCTCACAATGATGAACCTCCGTTTCAGTTCACGGGGTTTCTGCTCCGCTTTACTTTGAACTTTCCAAAAAAAAGTCAGCGGAAATAAAAAAATACAATTGCCAATAGTCAGTGACGAGGCTGACATCCAACCTCTGAATCATAAAGTGAGATGGATGAATGACACAGCGTCAAACAAGAGCTGGGACTGCTCGCTAGACATTGCACTGTCACATATTCCGGTCAGTCGGCGGCTGTTATGAGCTGAGCTGCTGAGGGGACCGTGAGATGAAGTCCTGCTCAGGGATAATTTAATGCTTGTGGAGCCTCAGAAGTTGGAACTCGCTGAGCTCAGAAAGCGCGATTCGCCTTTCCGTGCGTAATTCTGATGAAAAATATTTTTGGAGATGCTGGGGATTGAACCCAGGACCTCATACATGCGAAGCATGCGCTCTACCACTGAGCTACATCCCCCGATGAAATAAATAGCTACCCAACGAAAGAAGAACGGATTATCCTCATTTTGTGAGACCACCCATGGTGGGTCTGCCACGTGATAGATTATTTCCAGTTTCAAAGATTGGGGAGGAGCGGGGAACAGGCGTTCAGACCACACAGAGGTCAGAAGAGTCTGGATGTTAGGCGGTTCTTTATTTCCCAGAGTGTAGTGAGTCTCTGGAATGCATTGCCGGCTGGTCTGGTGAGTGCTGACACTTTGTATACTTGGCTTAAAATCATCGAGTTTTCTGTTCCAACCAGACAATTAAAGATGAAGTTTGCGGACCTGATACAACTGTGGGTGAACGGAAGAAACCAGGCCTCGGCACTTAGTCTAATGAGAAAGGGGGAGTTGAGAAGAAAGGCCGGGAAAGTGGGGAGAGACTCCTTGAACTGTGCTGTAACCATCCTTCCTATTTGAGGGCGCATTTTTCGAACGCTCCCGTTATCAGTCACTTTACTTACGGTTGGACGGGACTAGAAATGCTCAGGCACATTGTAGCAGAGGCCGGCAAGAATATTTCGAGTCCTCCCGCTTCAGAGGAGGGCGAGGTGAGGCGTGGAGAGCATTGAGTCTCATTTCACTATAAAGGGCCAGGTGTGAATTTGTGTTTAAAGATCACTTCACAAAAACACCTTAACGAGCTGAGGTTACTGACGGACATGATGGTCAGGAAAAGACCAGCTGGTTCATCAATCCTGTCCCACATGCCCGGATCATCGTGACTGGACACTTCCTACCGACACCACCCGCCCCACCCACCGGAAACATGTAATCTCCTGGGAGCGGTTACAAACCAGAAAAAAATACAGGGCCAATTGATGGAAAGTTCCTTCCCGACATCTTCAGGCGATTGAAACCAGTCGAGGACATGACAGTGACCATGTGTAGGTCAACTGTAAAACCACTAACCTTCTATATGATGCGATCTCTGACCCAGTCAAGAACAGATCCAGATCCCTCGAGAAGGCAGAGAGAGAGTCAGCACCCACCACACCAGCCGGCAATGCATTCCAGAGACTCACTACTCTCTGGGAAATGAAGAACCACCTAATATTCAGACTATTCCTACCTCTGTGTCGTCTGAACGCCTGTTCCCTGCACCGCCCCAATCTTTAAAACTGCAAATAATCTATCACGTGGCAGACCCACCTTGGACGGTCTCAGAAAATGAGAACCGTCAGTTCTTATTTCCTTGGGTTGCAATTTATATTATATGGGGATGTAGCTCAGTGGTAGAGCGCATGTATGAGGTCCCGGGTTCAATCCCCGGCATCTCCAAGCGCTTTATATTTCGAATTTTGAAAAGATCTTCTTGTCCTCACCTCACCTTCACACACAAGGACAGGAAAGGGTTTCTTCACCTCGAGAAAAACCGAACGCTCTGCACACGATAAAATTCAATGGAAGTACGCACGCGCCTTTGAAATGGCTCCCATCCCGGGGCTGGAGAGCGGGCCCAGTAATAATAACAGAGAAAATAGGATCACGAGTCGGCCATTCGGCCCTTCGAGCCTGCTCCGCCATTATTTATGATCATGGCTGATCAATACCACATTCCCGCTCTCTTTCCATACGCTTTGATTACTCTAGTGTGCAGAAATCTGTCTTTCTTAAATATATTCAGTGACTTGGCCTCCACAGCCTTCTGTGGTAGAGAATTCCACACGTTCACCACCCTCTGAGTGAAGAAATAGATTCTTCCCAGTTTCACAGATCAGGGAGGAGCAGCGGACAGGCGTTCAGACTACACAAAGGTAGGAATCGGCTGGATGTTAGGCGGTTCTTCTTTTCCCAGAGAGTACTGAGTCTCTGGAATGCATTGCCGGCTGGTGCGGTGGGTGCTGACTCTCTCTTTGCCTTCTGGATGGATCTGGACCAGTTCTTGACTGGGACAGAGATCGCATCATATAGAAGGTGAGTGGTTTTACAGTTAACCTACACATGGTCAGTGTGATCCACTGAACTCGATTCGATCGCCTGAATGATTCGGGGAGGAATTTCCCAGAATTTCCCCTCCTTATTGGCGCTGGATTTGTTTCTAGTTTGTCGCCGCTCCCAGGAGATTACATGTTTCCGGTGGGAGGGGCGGGTGGTGTATGTAGGAAGTGTCCAGTCACGATGCTCCAGGCATGTGGGACAGGATTAATGAACCAACTGTTTTTTTCCTGACCATCATGTCCGTCTGTAGCCCCAGATCGTCAAGGTGTTTTCAGTGAAGTGATCTTTAAACTCAATACCACACCTGGGGCAAGTCCTGCCTCCGTCCATAGTGAAATTATACTCAATGCTGTCTGTGTCTCACCTTACCCTCCTCTGAAGCTCAGGGACTCGAAATATTCTTGCCGGCCTCTGCCACAATGTGCCTGAGGATTTCTAGTCCCGTCCAACCGTAAGCAAAGTGACTGATAACGGGAGCGTTCGAAAAATGTGCCCTGAAATCGGGAGGATGGTAACAGCACAGCGAAAGGAGACTCTCCCCCTCTCCCAGCCTTTCTTCTCAACGCCCCCATTCTCATTACTCTGAGTGCTGAGGCCGGTTTCTTCCGTTCACCCACAATTATATCAGGTCCGCAAACTTCATGTTCAATTGGCTGGTTGGAGCAGAAAATTAGATGAATTGAAGCCCCCAAAAAAACATTTTGTGGTCTCATAAAATGAAGGAGATCAGCTCTTCGTTGGAGTGTACTTCTATCTGGGGATGTAGCTCAGTGGTAGAGCGCGTGCTTTGCATGTATGAGGTGCTGGGTTCAATTCCCAGCATCTCCAAAGCTATTTTTTCACCAGAATTCCACACAGAAAGGCGAATCTTGATTTCGATGTGCCGCGAATTCTGACCTCTGAGGCTCCACAAGCATCAAATTGCCCCTGAGCAGGATTTCATCTCACGGTCTCCTCAGCAGCTCAGATCACAGCAGCCGCCGACTGATCGGAATGTGTGACGGTGCAATGTCCAGCGAGCAGTTCGAAGAAACGGAAATCATGGTCAGCACAGCCCGAGGAGACTCACCTCTCTCCCAGACTTTCTTCTCAACGCTCCCTTTCTCATTTCCCTGAGTGGCGAGACCTGGTTTCTTCTGTTCAACTGCATCTGTATCAGGTCCGCAAACCTCAGGTATAGTTGGCTCCTATGATTAAAAAAGGAGATGTTTTTCAGCCTAGTAAATCCTCGGGTGGACTTAGGAAAGTGAGGCACTCAGTCCTTTCACACTTGGTTAGAGGTCGTTATTATCTGGTGATTTTAGCTCAGTGATCGACCGCATGTTTCGCGTGTATGAGGTCTCAGGTTCTTTCCCAAGGACTTTATGATTTGAATTCCTGTCAGTCAGCGGCTGCTCTGAGCTGAGCTGCTTCGGGGACCGTGAGATGTAGTCCTGCTCCGGAACAATTTAATGTTTGTCTCAGAAGTTGTAACTCGCTTCCCTCTGAAAGCACGATTTGTCTTTCTGTGGGACATTTTGGTGAAATAACAATTTTGGAGGTGTTAGATATTGAACCCAGAAATATATACACGCAAAGTAGGCGCTATACCAGAGAGCTACAACCCCGAATCCAATAGACCTATAACCAAGGGTAGAAGGACTGAGTGCTAACTGTCTTAAGACCACCCAATGATTTAAATGAGCTTAAAATCATTTCCTCTTGTGCTCCAAGCGGACAACAGCCACGTAGTCCCTTAGCAGACGGTTGGACGGGACTAGAAATTCTCAGACACATTGTAGCAGAGGCCTGCAAGAATATTTCGAGCCCTTGAGCTTCAGAGGAGAAAAATGCGATACGCAGAGACATTGAGTCTCGTTTCACGAAAGACAGACGCAGGACATGCCCCATTCGTTGGTTTGAGTGATGATCGCTTCATTGAAAACACCATGACGAGCTGGGGATGTGGACGAACACACGGAAATGACGGACAGTAAAAGACCAGCTGGTCCATCAAGCCTGCTTCTCACTCGCGATGGCTGGAGCATCATTACTGACACTTACTCCCCCTCACCCCGCCCGCAGCCATGGAATCTCCTGGGAGAGGGAAAGATCCTGAGAAAAATCCAGGGCCTTTAAGGGAAAGAATACGCTGGAAAATTCCTCCGCGACCGCCTCGGCTGATCGAAACCAGTCCAGGAGATCACATGGATCTTACGTACACTAACTGTAAATCCTCTGACCTTTTATATGTTGCGACCTCTGCCCCATCCAAAAACCGGTCCAGCTCCCCACAGAAGGCAGACAGAGAGTCAGCACCGACCGCACCAGCCAGCAACGCATTCCAGGTGCTCACTACTCACTGGGAAAAGGAGAACCGCCTAACCTCCAGCCTGTTCCAGCCTTTGAGTCGTCTAAAATCTTGTCCCAGGTCCTCCCCAATCTGTCAAAGTGGAATAATCTCTCACTGGGCCCGCAATCCAGCCCTGCGTTCGGAACCATTGATACGGTGCGTGCGCTCTTCCACTGAATGGTGTCCTGTGCCGAGCATTAGGTTTTTCTCGAGGTAACGGAAGTTTTGCCTGTCCTTGTGTTTAAAGGTGAGGCGAGTCCAAGAGGATCTTTTCACAATTGTATCCAAAATTCGAAACATAAATAGTGAGCAGGATAGTAGCAGACGTCAGGAGGATATGGACAGACTGATGAAATGGGCAGACACATGGCAGGTGTAACTTCATGCGGATAAGAGTGAATTGATGCACTTTAGGAGGAACTACGTGTCGAGGCAGTAGAATCTAAATGGTACTATTTTGAGGGAGTGGAAGAGCTGAGGGACCTGGAGCTGCATATTTACAAATCTTTGAAGGTGACAGGGCAAGCTGATAAGGCGGTTAAGAAAGCTGAAGGGACACTTGGCTTTGTAAAGAGGAGCATTGAATAAAATGCACGGAAGTCACCCTGGACTTTAACAAATCACTGGTTCGGCCTCAGCTGGAGTATGGTGTACAATTCTGGGCACCAAACTTTAGGAAGGATGTCAAGGCCTTGGAGAGGGTACACAGGAGGTTTACCAGCACAATACCAAGGATGAGGACTCAGTTATGTGGAGAGATTGGAGAATCTGGGATTGTTCTCCTTACAGCAGAGAGGTTAAAGGTGAGACCAAATACGGGTGTTCAAAATAACGAGGGGTTTTGGGAGAGCAAACAGAGATAAACTGTTTCCACTGGCAAGTGGGTCGGCAACGAGAGGTCAGAGAATTGAAATAATATCAAAAGAACGAGAGGGGAAACGAGGAGAAATGTTTTCCATCCTCGCTGGTAAAAACAAGCTGCTTGAACGTTTCACTCTCTCTCCTTTCCCTCTCTCTTTTCCATGGTTGAAACAAACTGATGCTGCAGCGTCTGATGTTTACGACAGTTTCCCACAGACTTTCAAGGCCCAGCTCGACAGCCGCCTTAAATTTAACCTCACCCCTTATCTCGGCGAATGTACATCGTCTCAGTTAAGCCTCTAAACAATCTGAAGCAATAATAAAACCTTCCGAACTTGCTCAATCTTTCCAGAATGCAGTCTTGAACATTCAAGTCTAATCGTTCTGTGTTCCATCCTGTGTTCAACCAAACTCTGCTCGTTTAGCAAGTCAAATATTCATATTCAAAAGTCCAAAATCCTTCACGGGGTAATCATATATTTAATCGCGTGTTGAATACTGAGCCTGAGCTCGTATCAGGCATCCTTGTGGGGAAAAAACCTGGGCAACAGTGATCACAATATTATAAGGTTCCAATAGGTTGATAGAACCAAAGGTACTGAAAATGTACAACTCATTCCAGATTTCATTTTGGCAAACTTCACTAAAATGGCAGAAGATTTAGAACAGGTTAATTGGCTAATACTATTGGCTGGTGATGAAAGCGATGTAGAATAGAAATGTGTTTTTTTAAAAAACAAGATAAAAAATGTGGAAGACAAATATGTGTCCAAAGTCTAAAACGGAAGTGTGGTAAGAAAAGGTAAGGTGGCTGACCGGACTCGGACAAAGAGAAGGTTCACTAGATTAATTCCCATGTCACTGATCCTCAAAACCAGAGGATACAGTAATTCTCTATTACTCTATCACTGATCCTCACAACCAGAGGATACAGTAATTCTCTATTACTTTATCACTGATCCTCACAACCACAGGATACAGTAATTCTCTATTGCTCTATCACTGATCCTCACAACCAGACGTTACAGTAATTCTCTATTACTCCATCACTGATCCTCACAACTAGAGGATACAGTAATTCTCTATTACTCTATCACTGATCCTCACAACCAGAGGATACCGTAATTCTCTATTACTCTACCACTGATCCTCAAAACCAGAGGATACAGTAATTCTCTATTACTCTATCACTGATCCTCACAACCAGAGGATACAGTAATTCTCTATTGCTCTATCACTGATCCTCACAACCAGAGGATACAGTAATTCGCTATTACTCTATCACTGATCCTCACAACCAGAGGATACAGTAATTCTCTATTGCTCTATCACTGATCCTCACAACCAGACGTTACAGTAATTCTCTATTACTCCATCACTGAACCTCACAACTAGAGGATACAGTAATTCTCTATTACTCTATCACTGATCCTCACAAGCAGAGGATGCGGTAATTCTCTATTACTCTACCACTGATCCTCACAACCAGAGGATACAGTAATTCTTTATTACTCCATCACTGATCCTCACAACTAGAGGATACAATAATTCTCTATTACTCTATCACTGATCCTCACAACCAAAGGATACAGTAATTCTCTATTGATCTATTACTGATCCTCACAACCAGAGGATACAGTAATTCTCTATTGCTCTATCACTGATCCTCACAACTAGAGGATACAATAACTCTCTATTACTCTACCACTGATCCTCACAACCAGAGGATACAGTAATTCTCTATTACTCCATCACTGATCCTCACAACTAGAGGATACAGTAATTCTCTATTACTCTATCACTGATCCTCACAACCAGAGGATACCGTAATTCTCTATTACTCTACCACTGATCCTCACAACTAGAGGATACAGTAATTCTCTATTACTCCATCACTGATCCTCACAACTAGAGGATACAGTAATTCTCTCTAACTCGATCACTGATCCTCACAACCAAAGGATACAGTAATTCTCTATTACTCTATCACTGATCCTCACAACCAGAGGATACAATAATTCCCTATTACTCTACCACTGATCCTCATAACCAGAGGATACAGTAATTCTCTATTACTCTATCACTGATCCTCACAAACAGAGGATACAGTAATTCTCTTTTACTCTATCACTGATCCTCACAACCAGAGGAGCCAGTAATTCCCTATTACTCTACCACTGATCCTCACAACCAGAGGATACATTAATTCTCTATTACTCTATCACTGATCCTCACAACCAGAGGATACAGTGATTCTCTGTTCTGACAAAACAAATGCATTGGAAGGGTGAAGAGAGGCAATGGTTTTGTCAGCGTCCATCTGAAAGCCGGACAATGACTGCGGACAAGGTCACCAAAGGGCAGCATGCAGATGAGGAAGAGAAGTGAGCCAAGGACCTTTAGACACATCACATTGGTTGGGAAGAGAAGGCTATGATCAGATAAATGAGTGGGAGCAAGGGAGGGTAGTCTCACCAAAAGAGGCCAATGATCGATCAATGAGGAGGTCACAGGTGGGTTTCTTGTAGGTGTGGAGGAGACGGTGGGCCATGGGGGTATTTAAACCCCAGGATGAAACATGTAATATTAGCCATGGGGAACTAGGTGCCAGTGAGGGTCAGTGAGGCCTAGCAGGATCTGGTGCTGGTTGGAAGGTGGTGGTTGGGTGACCAGCCAGGAGTGCTTGGGGGAATGGAGTGTGGAGGGGACAGAGGCATTGCTGAGGGTTTCAAAGGCAATGGGCTGAGGAACGAATGAAGGCGAGTGAGGGAGGCACGGGGCCTTTGTGATGGAGTTCAAATCGGGTAATGAGCTCAGCTTGGGGTTACACGGGAACAATTTTACTGGAGCCGTCAAACAATGTAAAACAAACGGGTAAATATCTGCTGTAAAATAACGGAGAGAGGAATGACAATGAAGCTCATTCAATGTCCGACCCCTAATATCACCCACAGTGATTTCTCGGCTGCAATCCTCAACGTGGCCTTTATCTACCCCCGTGTCAGAGACTCAATGTTCATATTTTAACTGGAAACTGCAGGAACAGAGTGAAACGGGTCTGCGTGTGTCTCTGGATTCAATGTACACGCGGAGAAATCGGTAACATTTACAAATGAATCGGCAGGAGTGAACATGATCAATACAATTATATGAAAACTGTAAATGAAGCCGCTCATTGTTGTTGGACCAGTCCTTTCTGAGCACAGCTTTTAACTTTATTCCTGAGAGAGGTCTCATTAAGATGATGCCCTGGACTTTGAGATGTTTGTGATATATCCATGTCTTTGGAGACAAAGCTGCTGATGTAATGTGTTTGTTCAGGTGACTGTAACTAATAGTAATGATCAGGGGTATAACCGTGTCAGAGGAGATTTATCCCTTGCATAAATCAGGGCTGGTTGTCATCTGTCAGCTCAGAGTGCCTTCTGGAGCTGCGGTTTTCAGATCACCAGAAGTCACTGCTTCTCACGGAAATGGGATATCCAGTAATGGTTCAGATAGAACGCATTTACTATCCTGTTCTTGCAGCCATTGGAGTTCCAGGTAAACCTGTGAACACTGTAAAGCAGTGTTGCTGTACTTGGCCAATTATTTTTTCTCCCACCATGTTTTACCCAGCCACCTTTTCTGTTCTATCAGTTGAACGATGGATTGTTTAAAGTGTCTGCACTTTCAGTCTTGTCGGAGCTGCATTATATCTGTAATGAACTTGGTATATCCAATCCTGGCATTGTTATTGGATTATTCCCTGTACTGAATGTATTGTTGAATAATGGTATGTCCTTAACTTCAAAACGACCAGTCTTGTAACAACTGCATTATATCTGTTGTGATCATTGCATATCCAATCCTGACATTGTTAATGGTTTATTCACTGCAATGAATTTATTGTGGAATAAAGATTCATCCATAACTTCTAAACTTTCGGTCCTGCAGCAATTGCATTATATCTGTAGAGAACATTGTTTATCCATCCCTGACATTGTTACTGGATTATTCTCTGTTCTGAATGTATTGGAATCAGGTGTCTGGGCTAAGAGCTGGTATCAGAACATCAGGAGCTGCTAACTGTTTCATGATGTGGAACTAACCTGTCCTGGAATACTTTTTTCATATATCTGTTTTCAGTGATTGATATTGTGACAGCTCACGGTCTCAGTGTTACAAGGAGGCAGCGCAATGTCCTCCCTCCACAATAAAATGGTTCAGTTTAACTGGGAATTCATGTATTCATTGGTTACCACTGTTATGAAATAATCTTTCGTTGTGTGTGTATCTGACGCCGCATCAGATGCCTGCCTATTGAAGCGAGTTTGCTTCTGATTCTTCCACATCTCATTCTCTGCTTCACTGTGGATGAATTCACTGAAAATGCAATGTTTTGAGGTTATGTTGTATCAGTTTGCACTTTATCTGTTGGAATCAGGAGCCTTTCTATTTATCTGTAGAATATAAGTAGCAGCGATGATTTTGGCGTTTTGTTAATTGAACAATGTCGCCATTTAACGCTGTCCTTTGTAGTTACAGGAGAAGGAATTTCAATTATTATGAGCTGTCTGGATGAGGTATTGAATTCTTTTTATTCCATGCACTGCAAATGAAGTGAACAGTCCAGGTGAACAGGTGGAGAATTGGATGATCTGTCGCAACATTGAACTATTCACAGATACTTCACCATTTTAACACATTGACATGAAGAATACGTTCGTTCGAACACGGGGCTGGTGGAGAGAAAGCAGGCGCAGCATGTTAGGATTTACTTGGATTTGAAATGGGGCATTGAGAAAGTGAGTAGAGACAGTGCTGACAGATAAAGAGGAGCGATAGAGAAAGTAAATGAGATGCAAAACGAGAGCGAGGGGGAGAAGGAACGCGAGAAAGAGGGAGACAGAGATGCATACACACACACACCGATCGGAAGCCTCATGCTCACCGCCGCGGATCTCGGTCTTTTCCGTTTTGTGCTAGCCCCTGTCGGCTCTCTTAACCCAGAGCAACAAACCACCAGCAACTCTCTCTGTGCTCTCACCTTCCCGGCCCTCGCTCACTTTCTCCTCCATCTGGAGCCCAAATCCGGATTTAACCCATTGGATACCCGCTCAGAAAAAAAACCCTTGTTCCGTCTCCAGCGGCAATGCGCCCACACTCGGCCCTTCCATTTGATCCGGTGCTCACTTTATTCATTTTATGTATCAAATTCCCAAGTCATTACTGATAATTGTGTTTAAAAATATTTCTCTGCCCGAAAGCGCTGCCCAGGTCAATGAATCAGTTTCCACGTTTGATGCAGCAACAAAGCTGGAAATTTCACCCCAGATTCTCTCAAACTGCTGCTTTGGCTCCAGGTCTGATCAGTAATTTCTCAGATTCCGTTTCTGTCTCTTACAGTTAACTTGGTGGCGATTGTGATCCTGTCCCGAGGAAAGTGCGGACTCTCCAAATGTATCACTCGCTACCTGGTGGGAATGGCGGCGGCCGATCTCCTGGTCGTTATTACCAATGTGGTAATGTGGCGTATTGTTGATATTTATTTCCCAGTTTCATTTTTGACCATTACCCCCGTGTGCCGTCTCATTGTCACACTGAGTTTTGCAGCCACGGCGGCCTCTGTCTGGTTCACAGTGGTTTTCACCTTTGATCGATTTGTGGCCATTTGTTGTCAGAAGCTGAAAACAAAATATTGCACCGAGAAAGCGGCGGCTGTTGTTATCGGGGTGGTGAGTGCGCTGAGCTGTTTACTAAACATTCCCTTGTACTTTGTATTTGACCCGGAATATATAATGGACAATGTACCCCGGGGTTGTGTCTTGAAACCGACCTTTTTCACGTCACCCTCATGGGCAGCGTTTGACTTGTTTAATCTTGTGTTAACTCCTTGTCTCCCATTCATTCTGATTTTGCTGTTCAATGTTCTCACCGCCAGGCACATTTTAGCGGCCAGTCGAGTCCGCAGGGGACTCCGGGGCCGCAGCAATGGAGAGAATCACAAGGATCCAGAGATGGAGAACCGAAGGAAATCCATGATTTTACTCTTCAGTATATCAGGCAGTTTTATATTGTTATGGAGCACAGCAGTTTGTTATGTTATCTATGCGCGTACAACAAAACCCCAGTACTATACGGCCAATGATATTGAGTCAGCCGGATTCATGCTTCAACTTCTCAGTTCCTGCACCAACACGTGTATTTATGCTGTGACCCAGACTAAATTCAGAGAGGAGCTGAAGAACGGGGTGAAATACCCACTGAATCTAATTGTTACATTCGTTAAATCATAGAAAAGTCTCAAGACTTTTCATCCGAAATTAAATAAAGATTCAATTCGAGTAGATTTTCACGTTTGGCGGTGGGGTAAGACGGGCGGTAGCTGATCGGCCGCCCTTTATTCACTGCGTCGGATTTTACTATCTATTGACATCAATGAGTTCACTAAAGTAACTGATATCCATCCAATAATTGAAATAAATTTGGAAATAGCAGACAGGAATTATATTTTACCCGACAAATGCTGTGTTGTGAAATAATACAAGATGTGATTTTAACATGAAATGGTTTGCTGTTATTAGTCTGGAAATAATATGATTTCAATATTAAATGTTTAATCCTGAAATGAATAAAATCAAATCCTCCTTTTCGGTTGATGATTATTTCCCATCACACACACTGCCCGGTGGGATGGACTGAGGGTGAGCTGTCAGGGTCAGACAGCGTCCTGTTCATTGGGACATTTGTTTTGACCAGAACAGAATAATAATGGACCAACACCCGGACCGTTACTATCTGGTAAAATATTAATGTAATTTCAAACTCCAGTGGGGAATTCCGGAGATCGTTTCCTCTCTGAGCTGCTGTGCAGCAATGTTTACTCACTGGAACTGGTTCTGGAATCTCAGATCAAGGTCCTCTGTGTCATCTAAGAGGCAGGGTCCCGGTCTGTGGACCAGGATAAAGTCAAGGTTATCACTTCCTTTCCACGGCCCACAGATGAGACCTCCCTGCACTTTTTTTCTTGGTATGACAGGTTGTGTGAGGATTTTATCTCTGACTAAATGGAATTTGCCGTTCCCCTGTATGGGCTACTTCGAGCGGGAGTTGAACGGAAATGGAAAGACAGCCACCCCAAGATCATCCCCACCCTTAATGCTGGACTTCTTATTGGTCCGATGCATGCCGCCCCCATGATACAAAGGACTGTGCCCTTTATCCCCGTTCCCGATCTGAGAGTTCCGTCGCCATGCTTGGGTGTGTCCATCATCCTAAGACCAATCCCGTTAATTTGACATCGACTCCTTTCCAGGGAGCTGAGCTCAACTACACAGAATGAGCGAGGCAGGTACTTCCAATGTATTGCGCCCTCTCTAATTCCCTCCACATCATTGGAGGTCAGAAGGTTAAGGTTTACACCCATCATAGTCCAGGGCTCTTCCAAACAAAAGGCCGAATTCAAGAGGGAAATGTGTCCAGTGCCCGAATCACTGATTGGCCCGAATCACTGATTGGCCGCCTTGTCCACCGAGACCCTCGAGGTCCCACCAGCAGAAGATGTTCGGAGAATTTTTACTGACCCGGATCAACAAAGGTTTAAATCTCATAGAAAGTAGTCAGATTCTAAATTTGAGCCAAGATAGTTATATAAAGGGGTGGTTCAAGGGAACTTCAGATGAGTGTAAATTGAAACGC
Organism: Heptranchias perlo; assembly: GCF_035084215.1. NCBI lineage: Eukaryota > Metazoa > Chordata > Chondrichthyes > Hexanchiformes > Hexanchidae > Heptranchias > Heptranchias perlo. Next base: position 5,026,084 of record NW_027139623.1, on the reverse strand, counting down.
TGCAGCTCTGCCTGTTACAACCGGAAGCCGTGTAATCAAATGGAGTAAGTTTGGGGTTTGATACTAAAGGTACTGACAGTCCCCACACTGAGAAGTTTGTGTCTGGCCACGCTGGCCGAGCAGATGCAGGACGTCCCGCCCAGTTGGCCCGTACCCCACCACCTTTGGAAAAGTTTTTGAAGGGGAACCCTTTCCATCATAAGACCGTCAGACAGTGGTCGGCACGGAATGTTCTGAGGCTCCTGCAGGGAAAGGAGAGGGTGGATCCGATCGGGAACTCCCCAAAAAGACGGGCGAAACTATTTAGTGGAATGTCACGTCACCGGAACTGACTAACAGGCACCAGAATGTAGCTTGGATGATGGTGAAAAGGGCCATCCCAATACAGTCTTTCCTGCGCACAGCATCTCATCACCACCGTGAATTGCCCTCGAGGCTCAGCAGAGACAAGGCCATCGTCCATCTCCTGGTGGACTTTCCCTTGGCGCAGAAGGTGTGGAGAGAGATGCGTTGGTATCTGTCCCTGTTCATCCCCAACAGATCGGTAACACAGGACCCTGTGCCCTATGAGTAGTTCCCCAGGACGCACACCAAAACAGATATCAACTGCTGCTGGAAGACCATCAACTCGGTGAAGGAGGCCCTTTTGTCGGCCCGAAACTTGCTGGTCTTCCAACTGCAGGAGCTATCCACGACCGAGTGTTGCCGACTGGCACACTCCAAGGTCCAGGAGTACAAGCTGTGGGACGCACTGAGGCACGCTCCGGCTTAAACAAAGGCTCTATGGGGAAAGGCCACTGTGTAAGGCCATTTCACCTTGTATCGTACAGCACGTATTTGAAGATATGTACTGTGTTTTGGATTGTAATGGCGAGATCGTAGTTTGTACGATTTGTATTGCATTGTTTTGAATTGTAATAATGGAATGGTACCGTGTATGATCTGTGTGGTATTGTTTTGAATTGTAATAATGGAATGGTAGTGTGTATGATCTGTATTGTATTATATTGAATTTTAATAATGGAATGGTAGTGTGTATGATCTGTATTGTATTGTTTTGAATTGTAATAATGGAATGGTAGTGTGTATGATCTGTATTGCATTATATTGAATTGTAATAATGGAATGGTAGTGTGTATGATCTGTATTGTATTGTTTTGAAATGTAACTGTGATATTTACATTGAACTGTGTGGATCCATAAATTTTATGAAATAAAGACTATTTTGAAACATCAAAAAAACTGTCTCACCATGTCTATTTGTACTGGACAGTGAACAGTGGAAATACAGCCGGACAGTAAAGATGTGGGGAGTTTTACAAAGAGCATCTATTGCAGACACCAGGTGAGAAATAGGAGTATTTTCTTAATGGTGAGAAACTAGTGACCTTAGAAGAGTAAAGGGATTTGGGTGTCCAGGTACACCAATCAATAAAAACTAGTGCACATGTTCAAAAACAAATAAAGATCCCAATTTCTCGGCTGTCATATCCCAAAGTGCCGCTATCATGTGCTTTGCCAACTCTCTGGAATTTGCTGCTACAATCAGGCCCCACTGCCTCCTTCGCTGGTCCATTCCATCCATCCAGCACCCTCTGCATTAAAAAGGTTACATTCAAACATTCTGCTCATCCTATGCCCCAGGTAGAGAAGACTAATAGTGGCAGCAGGACCCTTTGTGAGTTTGGACATTTCTGCTTTTTATTTAAATTACTGTATTTGCAATTCTTCCTTCTTTTTGTACATTTCTGTTTATATTTAATTTTGCAGATTTTGCATTTTGAACAAATTCTACAAATCCTGTGGGCAGTGAGTGCTGATTTTGGGCCCTTTGATTGACAGCTCTCTCCGCCCCCCCCCCGCCTCCCAACGACCCTCTCCGAGGCAGACTCCTCCCATTACGTGACACCCGTGAGCGTCATCCTACTTTGCGCGCTGACGTCACGATGCATACGTGACGCTCGGGCCAGTGGGCTGCCGCGCATGCGCAGCGCGATCACTGTGCCACGTTCCCTCAGCAACAGGTCCGCGCCGGTCGGATGATGATGGCGGCCTGGGGCTGGCGGGCGGGCGGTGCTGTGGGCGGTGGCGAGGCCGACAGAGGGAGGGCCCGCACCCGGGAGTGGCCTGAGAGGGGAGAGCGTGTGGGGCAGATGGGGGGAGTTACTCGGGGCCTCCTGCGGGCCCCATGAACTCTGTCAGCGCCCGGTGTCGAGCTGGGCTCGGGGGGGAGTCACTCTCCCGCCTCCCCGTCAAACGGGCCGTGGGTCGGAGCCCAAAAGTGAGCGAGAATCAAACAGCACAGAGAGAGGCCGCTCGGCCCATCGCGCCTGTGCCGGCCCTGTGAAAGAGCGATCCCATTAGTCCCACTCCCCCTGCTCTTTCCCCACAGTCCCGCAAATTTCCCCCCTTCAAGGATTGACCCGATTCCCTTTTGAAAGTTATTATTGAATCTGCTCCCACCGCCCTTTCAGGCAGTGAATTCCAGATCAGAACAACTCGCTGCCGAAAAACATTCTCCTCATCTCCCTCTGGCTCTTTTCCCAATTCCCTTCAATCTGTGTCCTCTGGTTACCGACCCTCCCGCCAGTGGCAACAGTTTACAAGGGAGGGAGGTGGCCTTTGAGACCGTCCGTGCTCTGTTGTAAGATCTCACTGTGTCTGTCTTGTTCCAGCCGTTCCCATTTGTACCTGTGACCTGACTGGCGGAGTCTGCGAACTCGACTGCTGCTGTGACCCTGACTGTTCCCCCGCGGACATCAATGTCTTGTCCACCTGTCAGCCGGGCAGTGAACCGTAAGTTTCTGTTCGTGTGTTAGTACATAGGCTCCCGGTCCGGCAATGCCTCGATTTTAAGATCGTCATCTTCGTGTTCAAATCCCTCCATGGTCCTCGCTCCCTCCGTATCTCTGTAACCTCTTCCAACCGAATTAATCACCACCGAAAACCCCATGTCACTCCACCCTATCATGGATTCGACCCCACCCATTTTTCTCCTCCCACAGCCCATGTACACTCTACGCACAGTCATTGCTGGGACACTCAGTCCTGTCATACAAACAGTCAGTGCTGGGACACTCAGTCCTGTTATACACACAGTCAGTGCTGGGACACTCAGTCCTGTTATACACACAGTCAGTGTTGGGACAATCAGTCCTGTCAGACTTGGACGACTTGTATATCCATCTTTTAAAAGGTATAGGAACTCAGTTCTAAGAAGGATTCTACTCACTTTATAATAATCCTCAATCAGCTTGTCTTATCATCAAGATGTCAAGCACTAGACACATTGTCTTTAAAGGAAAGCTGATTTATTTGACTCTTGTACAGAATACAGTTAGAAGGGGTCATTAACATCAGAAACAAACCCCAACTGTCAGAATGAACATGGTTCAGTCCTGGATGTGATTAACAGCAGCAATAACAGCAGAATCCAACCCTTGTAATCACATGTGAACTCGCTGGTGTCTCAGCAGGTGGGATGACTGAGTGAATCTCTTCCCACACTCAGTGCAGATGAACGGCCTCTCCCCAGTGTGAGTCCGTTGGTGTGCCAGTAGATCCTTTTTACTTTTAAAGCTCTTTTCACAGTCAGAACATTTGAAAGGTCTCTGATCAGTATGAACAAGTTGATGTGTCAGAAGACTGGATGAATGAATGAATCCTTTCTCACACACGGAGCAGGTGAACGGCCTCTCCCCAGTGTGACTGCGTCGATGAGTTTCCAGCCGGGACGGGGAACTGATTCCCTTCCCACAGTCCCCACATTTCCACGGTTTCTCCGTGCTGCGGGTATCCTCATGTCTCTCCAGGTTGGACGATTAGTTGAAGCCTCTTCCACACACAGAACACGTGTACGGTTTCTCCCCACTGTGAATGGTCTGATGTGTTTTCATGCTGTGTAACTGGTTAAAGCTCTTTCCACAGTCAGTGCACTGGAACACTCTCACTCGGGTGTATGTTTCTCGGTGAATTTCCAGTTACACTGAGGTTTGAAATATTTTCCCACAGACAGAACGGACAAAAATTCCTCATTCTATATTCAAAGGCCGATGATCTTCAGGTGCTGGTGAATTGAGTGACTGTCAGGTCTCTGTGTGATATTTGGTTTGAGTTTTTCATCTTCAAATCCTCCCCTTGTAAGACCCTGTAAAAGGAGTTTACAAATGTCTTCATTGTGAATACAGGGAATACAGGATAGAAATTCAGAACAGGCAATTCCAGTTTCTATGGAACATTCTTCCCGCTCATTCCCCCAGATTGTTAATCCCCGTCCCGCACACTCACCCTCCTCCCTCTGCTGAAAACCAAACCCATCGCACCATCTCCAAGATTTTTCCTTCTATTTAAGTTTTCAATCTTCCATGAAGGTGCTGACTCTGGCTGGGTTCAGTTCTACACTCACTGGTTCCCCTCCCTCTCCTCCCCTGAAGGTGCTGACTCTGACTGGGTTCAGTTCTACACTCACTGGTTCCCCTCCCTCTCCTCCCCTGAAGGTGCTGACTCTGACTGGGTTCAGTTCTACACTCACTGGTTCCCCTCCCTCTTCTCCCCTGAAGGTGCTGACTCTGACTGGGTTCAGTTCTACACTCACTGGTTCCCCTCTCTCCCTCCCCTGAAGGTGCTGACTCTGACTGGGTTCAGTTCTACACTCACTGGTTCCCCTCCCTCTCCTCCCCTGAAGGTGCTGACTCTGGCTGGGTTCAGTTCTACACTCACTGGTTCCCCTCCCTCTCCTCCCCTGAAGGTGCTGAGTCTGGCTGGGTTCAGTTCTACACTCACTGGTTCCCCTCCCTCTCCTCCCCTGAAGGTGCTGAGTCTGGCTGGGTGTTTATGCTCTTGTCCTCTTTTCAACACAGTGTCCCTCCCTATAGCTGCCTGCAAACTGTCCATCAGTAATAGCTCCCACTTTTGGTGATGTACCCTACCGAACCAGTCACCATTTCTCCTTCATTTACAGACACCCCCTGACCAGTCACCATTTCTCCTTTATTTACAGACACTCCCTGATCAATCACCATTTCTGCTTCATTTATAGACACTCCCTGAGCAGTCACCATTTCTCCTTCATTTATCGACACTCCCTGACCAGTCACCATTTCTGCTACATTTGTCGACACTCCATGACGTGGCATAATTTATCCTTCATTTAGAGACACTCCCTGACCCGTAACCATTTCTCCTTCATTTACAGACACTCCCTGACCAGTCATTATTTCTGCTTCATTTTTGGCACTGCCTGACCAGTCATCATTTCTCCTTCATTTATAGGCACTGCCTGATCGGTCACCTCCTCTCTCCTCATCTCCCTCCAGATGTCCGTTCACTTCTCAACAAGGCCCTTGCCATCCACAACCTTATTGCGGATGGTTGCATTTCGGAACATGGGAACAAGAGTCGGCCATTCAGCCACACGATCCTGTTCCGTCAATTGGTTAGGTCATGGCTGATCTGTATCTTAACTCCATCTATCAACCTTTATACCAGAATCCTTAATACCCTGGCCAAACAAAAATCTCTCAATCTCAGTTTTGAAATTATCAATTGACCCTCAGACTCAACAGCTTTCAGGGGGAGAGAGTTCCAGATTTCCACTACCCTTTGTGAAGAATTGTTTCCTGACTTCAACCGTGAACAGCCTTGCTCTAATTTTAAGATGATTCCCCCTTGTTCTGGCCTCCCCCACTGGAGGAAATAGTTTCTCTCTATCTACCCTATAAAATCCTTTAATCTTCTTAAACACCTCAATTAGATCACACCTTAATCTTGTAAATTCAAGACAATACAAGCGTAGTCTATTCAATCTGTCCTCATCTTTTACAAAAATGATCACTGCAAGGACAGGTTAGAAATTCACAACAGACAGTTCTGGTTTCTCTGGAACATTCTTTCCGCTCTTGCACCTCCTAAGCTGTAAATCCCCCGTCCCACACGCTCTCCCTCCTTGCCCCTATTAAGCTGTAAATCCCCTGTCCCACACAATCTCCCTCCTTGACACATCCTCGCTGTCTGAAATCCAGATTCATCGCAGCCTCTATTTTTTCTCCCTTTCCCTCCTGAGGGTACTGCGTGATGGTGGGGTTC